>NC_089205.1:29126584-29131584 GCF_963930695.1 Labrus bergylta
AGCCGAGACGTGAAAAACCCAGAGACGACGGATCGTTCTGAACCCAAACAGGATCTGAAAGACGCCTGAAACTCCTCACAGCATGGATCTGTCGTTGCACATCGTCCTCAAAGCTGAAAAGTTTTATTTTGAAAGTCTAAAATTCTCATTCATTGGTGACACACATAACTTCACATGTGATGTAACTGTCTCTGCTTCTTAAAGGGACACTTCACCCGTTGAAACATGAGTCTGTGTTGACATTGGGTCATATATGTAGAAATGTGAAATACTTTTTGAAGTTGGTGCCTTCTTGGCCGAGAAAAGGCAGAAAGTGTCTTTTTGGCTCATGTTGATGAAAGACACCAAATCCCAGAAAGCACAGCACCGCAGGCCACTCCCACTAAGGTCAGGTTTACAGACATATTTACTTCAACACATACGGCCATTTCCTCAACTGATTTAGAGATTTCTTCCAGAATTGATATCTTGGAAATTCCTGTCAGAAAACGGCGGTCCCATCAGCCAGCAGCTCGGAATCAAACCCGGGCTGCACACTTAGATGACTAATAGCCTCTTTAAGTGGAGGGCAACTTGACTGCTAGAGTATCGGTGCCACAATGTCCTGTTTCATTGTGAACACAGAGATTTGTAAAGCCGTCCTGCAGGAGGAGAGGGGTGGCGGGCGGTCGCCCCATGTGTGGAGGCTGTGGTGCTCGGTACAGGGTCCTTAGGTCCTGTTCGGACCTCGGCCCTTTGCTGCATGTCACCCCACCCCCCCCTTCTCTCCTCCTAATGTTTCCTGTCTCTCATCAGCTGTCCTACAAATATATATATATATTAAAATGTGTTCAGACAGAGCAAAGCAACCTTTTCATGAATTCCAGAGTTTAGCTGCCTTTATGTTGAGAGAACGTTTTAGAAGGTCGCCCTTACGCTCTGACACTTTCCAGCAATGTAATGATTTATATTTCATTTCCTGGAGACTAACCATAACCCGAACCATTAACCATAAGCACTACTCTCCGAACCCTAACACTTTAACTTAACTATACCCTAAACTTAAACCGAGTCTAAACCCTCACATTTAATGATTTATGCCATGAGCATTTCAGTTTTGTCCGCAAAAAATGACGGTGTTTAAAATGTTTTTTTCTCCCCGAAAAAGAGTAATATATGGGACACACACACACACACACACACACACACACACACACACACACATGAAAAGTGTGTCGAGGAATGTCTGAGTTTGAAATAACGCTGTCAGGGAAGGTGCCACCTCACCACAGTTTACCCTCAGTGTGTGTGTGTGTGTGTGTGTGTGTGTGTGTGTGTGAGCGTCTATATTTTTTAGTGTTCACACTTGCTTACATCTGCTTCTGTTTGTGTATGCATTCCAGCATTGTGTGTGAGTGTGAGTGTGTGTGTGTGTGTGTGTGTGTGTGTGTGTGTGTGTGTGTGTGTGTGTGTGTGTGTGTGCGCGCGTGTGTGCGTGTGTGTGTGTGTGTGTTTACCTCTGTTTGTCCAGTATAAAGCTCTGACTGGTGCAGACTGGTAAACTGGCTCGCTCAGAAGGAACAGATGTGGCCAAGAATGTGTCTTTTGTGTGTGTGTGTGTGTGTGTGTGTGTGTGTGTGTGTGTGAGTGTGTGTGTGTGTGTCGTGTGTGTGTGTGTGTGTGAGTGTGAGTGTGTTGAGTATCCACTCCTAAAAAGATTGTCTGTCCACACTGATTTGTACATCGATGATATAGGATATGTGCTCATGGGTCTAATTCTTTTGTTTTTTTGTTCGGTTTCTGTTTTTTAGTACATTTGTAGTCCGAGCAGGATTGACGAGGATAAACAATCTGTATGGAGAGCTACAACAGGTTGAACACCATCCAATGTATTGACATCAGCAGTAATCTGATGACGCTTCATTTATCTCTGAAAGCTGCATGCAAGAGAAGCTAACAAGCTAGCAACTCGTGCTACGTCAAACACTTCCACTTGAGTGTAGTGAAAGCCCAAAAAGCGTTTATATTTCCCATTTTCCTGAATGCATCAGAAAAGACTTCATTTCAACAACACTTTAAGAGTTGAATCACAAGACAATCTGTTCCTTTTCAGCGTCATACTGTGAGGTATGCCCGAGTGAAGCCTCTGTGTAAAGTATTTTACAATGAGACTCACAAGAAACAGATGAACGAGCTCCGGGATGTGATGGAAGAAGACATGACCGAGTTTATTTTGCAGACATTTCTGGAGGCGGGGAATTACAGTTTATCATCTACTGATATCAAATATTTTAATCAAACACTTTGTTCTGTGTGTTTGATGCCTGTCTGCTAAAACGAACCTCCAGCAGGTTCTTAATTAATTTGGTGATTACAAAGGAAAGTTGAGCTGCTACCTTCAAATTTCCTCCTGCGGTTGCTATGACGACTGCCTCTGTTTACTGTCTGTTGTTGCTCATTAGTTTGTCTGTGTGTGAGAGTTTGAGTCATCCAGCAGCAGGTGTTACTTAGAGGTCAGGTAACGCGTCAGTCCAGTCTGAGAGCTGCTGAGACAGTCTGTGTCAGTCGGTGACTTCAGATTTTCATGAATTTTCTCCTTCCAGAATTAATGATACAACAAAAACTATGAATTTCCTATCGTATCGAGTAACACTGAATGTGAAAATTCTCAGTCCTAAAGCTTCTCTGAGACTGCAGTAGGTGGAGTCAATCAGAGTGGGGAGGAGCTTGCAGGTTATTTGCCACCGCACTCCAGAAACTAACACTACATGTTCCATATACAGGATGTAGCGGGACACTGAAGCCGACAAATGTTTGTATTTACCTTTAAAAAAAAGTTACAACTGAATTTCAAGAAGCCCTATTTCCTTGTTTGACCCGAATGGAAGCATAAATAATAAAATCATCCATCCATCCATCGACTCGACCTTGCACAAATAAACGGTTAAATGGCTTTTGGATCTTTGTGTTTGAATGTTCACACCAGCTAGAGGTTAGACATCCACTTATACTAATTAAAGTTAGTGAGTATTTTACTCTGAACTTGATGTCCTTTCAGCCCGCCCTGAATCCACCCTTCATGTTTGGTCTGTGTGACTCTAAAAGGGACCCATCATTTACTAAATGAACATCATGCTGTGTTGAAGAAAGAAGACTTGAAACTAGAGATTAAGACTTTAAACATATTGGGAAAATGTTTAGAACAATTATTGTCATTGACTTCTACAGAATCAGAGTTGCCTTCTATTGTACTTTAGAAAATCTGAAAGCACTTCGTAACTTGACCCAAGGGCAACTGGACTGTGAAAATCTTGAGGAACGTTTCACTTCTCCTTCAATTCTAAACTTTCTGGTGGTAGAACTGAAGAAGCCTTTCGTAGGAGAGGTGAAACATCTTCAAGATTTTCCTCTCCGGGCCAGTTGCCTTTCGCTCAACCTTTAAATCTACCAGGACCTGGATGACTGAAACACTTCTTCTGCACATCCGCTTCTTAAACTCCCTCTGAGGTTTGCTCACATGGTTTATGGGGACCTTTAATTCATTGGAGTCTAAATAAAGTTAATTAGTAACTCTGTGCTTCTGAACTTAAGCCACTACACCATCAACTCTGATAGCCTAAAAGTTTCAAAGGGAGATAAAGTCAGTGAGATCAACTTGATCTGCAGGATTACAAAAAAAAACAAAAAACAGAGTGAAAGGGTTTCATAGAAAGTCTTTGTTCTCCTGTAAACAGCTGACTGATGTCAGAAGTCTCTCTCTCTCTCTCTCTCTCTCTCTCTCTCTTTGTGTGTGCCTCTCTCTCTCTGATGGTTTATGGACCTCCCCCTCCTCCCTCCCTCCCCCTCCTCCCTCCCTCTGCTTCAGCAGCAGATCGAGTCGAGCCGACTCTCCGCCGCCCGGAGCTCATCTCCAAACCACCGAATCCCATCTTTCACCGGAGACTGACTTCTTTACACTCCTGACACTTTTCCTCGCCTTGTCTTCCCACTTGTATCCCCTCTTTAAAGCGGATTCACAGATTAAACTTAATTCGGACAGATGCTGGATGGATTCTGTTTTTTATGCGCTTTTTTTCGTTTCGGTGCGTAAAAGTTTGCCAAGTGGGTTAGTGGACGAACTGGAGGACTGACAAGGAGAAGTCTTTGGAAGTAAGGGGGTAGTCTGTGGGTTTAAAGAGAGGAGGTTAAGTGGCCTGAAAGCTCGGTTTTGTGTTTGGTTCGATGTGTCCGGAGCGGCCGGTTAAAGCGCAGGAACACCGGGAACAAGCAGAGAGAGAGAGAAAGAGAGAGAGAGGCAGAGGAGAGAGAGCTGAGATCAGCGGGGTCTGCAGGGACTCACCGGCTGCTGGACGTCCATGTCTCCGCTGCACACCGGCAACCGAGGTATGCACTCACAGTTTCACCTCTTTTACAGGACAATTCTTCTCATTAATCGTTTTTTTGTAGCCTATGCTTCTTTTGCCTCGTTCTGAAATCAAACGAAAAGTTTTGGGTGCATTTGAAGCTCTCTCTCTGAATAAAGAGCTTTCAAAAGTTGTTGTTTTTTTAGAAACACATGTTAAATAATTAGAATTAATTCAAATACAATCTTCAAATAAGCAACAACAAACAGCTGACGAGACGAAGAGCAAAAGAGAAAAAGTGGTAGATCTTTTTTCTCTCTCATAAAAGCCTCTAACATCTCCTTCTCTTCTTAACAATCACAGTAAAACTTCTTGTTTAAAGAGTTCCTCTCACGGATGTTTTATTTAGAGACATACATGTCGATGTGTGTGTGTGTGTGTGTGTGTGTGTGTGTGTGTGTACTTCTTGTGCATGTTGTGTGAGTGTGTCCTTTGCACCGCAGCACTGATGGAAATGTGTGATTGACTTTTTTTGTTAAGTTTGGAGTCATCTGCACATTGTGATGTCTGCATGATTCTTGTGGTTGGATTTAGAGATGATGAAGTCTGTTTGCACTTCCTCACTTTTTGCTGCTGTTTTCTGTGCTTTATGGTAATGTACTGTATGTTCAGCAAAGG
>NC_089205.1:29136584-29165549 GCF_963930695.1 Labrus bergylta
TATGTGTTGAAGTAAATATGTCTGTAAATGTTTTTATTATTATATTTCTACTGCTATATTGAATATTTTGGAGAAACTGTAACGATAGAATTTCCCTCTGGGATTAATAAAGTATTTCTGATTCTGAACTAGAGGACCTTAGTGGAAGTGGCCTGCGGTGCTGTGCATTCTGGGATTTGGTGTCTTTCATCAACATGAGCCAAAAAGACACTTTCTGCCTTTTCTCGGTCAAGAAGGCACCAACTTCAAAATGTATTTCACATTTCTACATATATGACCCAATGTCAATACAGATTCATGTTTCAACCGGTGAAGTATCCCTTTAAATAATGGCCTCTTGATGCACTTGTGGTGTTTTTGTCTTCAGATGGATATTTACACAAAGCGATGCAAGGATTATGATTGACAAGTATGCAGCCTTGCAGAGGATGGGTTAGGGGTTAATATGTTACTGTGCAGTCATTTTGTCCTCAGACAGAGGTGTAACCAATGAGGAAGTGTGGACAAGGACCCTGTGGTGCAATGGGCATGGCATTGGACTTAAAGACAGGACATGTTATTCAAGGGTCGTTGGTTCAACTTCCAGCAGTGTCAAGTTTTAGGGAAACTCAAGAACAAGTAAACGCTGTGAAACTTCAAACTGTATGCTTGCATGTTCTGTGAAACTCGTCTGATTAACTCCACATGTATGTGAAGTGTAACAGCACTGAACGCTTGAGTGTTTCTGAGAGAAAAAAACACAAGGAGCCATTGATTTAACGGGCAAACAGAAATCAAACGCACCCCAACCATCTTAAGTATTTGGAAGCAGCTTTTAATATCGAGCCCAAAGCAGGATAATCATGGGATGTGGGCTGATTGTTCCCTTGGCGACCACTGTTTGCCGTTTATAATAATTAGTTTGACAATTTTCTATCATCTGAGGTCGGACAGAGGCTCTGCTGTGTGTTTTTTTCTTGTGTGTATGTGTGTGTGTGTGTGTGTGTGTGTGGCTGAGGCGACGGATGTATACCGCAGTGTTTCCAACCTCAGGGCAACATGGTAAACAACAAACACAACACACACACACACACTCAACAATGCATGCAAACATACAGTGCATCCAAATGAAAAGCTGCACCGAGGAGGAAAGAGAGATGTTATTCAGCATAATGCAAATATTTTGATGGATGAATGGTTCTCTGTCAACACACGCTCTTCTTATTACTGAGAAGAGAAGGTGAAATCACAGAGCGCAGCTTTCGTCAGCAGCTACTGAGGCGCTCTGTGGTGCGATGGAAAGCTCATTTCACTTCTAGTAAATCCCAGACGGACTAGTTCAAAGGTTGTGGGTGCGATTTGTCTTTGCTACTCCCCCCCACCACTCTGATCCTGTATTTGATCATGTCTATAAACCCCTCTATTTCAGCCCTTCTCAGAACAGGCTGTTTCTGTGTCTGTACCTTTAAATATGTAAATGAGCTGTCTGACCACGCCCCCTCTCTGGAAGGGCTTGGGTGTCTCAGTCTTTCTCGCTCCATGTCCTATTGTTTACGGTGAGAAGGCAGACTCAGAGGGCAGAACAAACACCTAGCTGTGGGAGTGTCACCCACCTGGGGGAGGGGCTACTGCCCTTTGTGATGTCATGAAGGGAAAATCCACAAATGGCCTGTTTGAGCACACATTTTCTGAAAAGTGGGTTCGGGTTAGATGGTTTTTCACAATCTGAGTCTTGAAAGAGATTTTGATGCAGCAGCTTGATGCTTTAGATCTGTGGAAACAATGCTCCATGTGTTCATTGTGTTTATGGTTCAAACCAGGTGTGTGCGGCGGGAGTTACAGTAGCTTCAATTGTGTGTGTGTGTGTGTGTGTGTGTGTGTGTGTGTGTGTGTGTGTGTGTGTGTACATTCCCATCATGAATCACTGCTCCCACTCCCCCTCTCTCCATCATTCAAGTTGCCCATAAAAACTTTTTGTGTCTGTCATTTTGTTTCAAACACACGCTAACCTTGCTAACCGTGTGTTATTAGTCACTTGAAAGATAAAAATACACGCAGGGGAATTCCAAACACACACACACACACACACACACACACTGAGTGGTTTAACTGTCTTTTCTCTGAGGTTGATGACGATTTAAATTCACATCTAAACATTTTTTTAGGCTCATGCCTATTTTTGTTTTGTGGAGATAAGAAAGTGGAGGGTCAGAAATCAAAGAGAGAGAGAGAGAGTGGGGAATGAAAGGATTTGAACCCTGGCCGTGGCTTGGACTTCCATACATGGGGCTAACCACTAGGCTACCGGCGCCCCTCCTCTTACTGTCTTAAACTGTCCAGTGAGAGGATGAAACAGAACACGCTACAATACAAGACAAGGGAACATTTGATTTTATTGTTGTATAGAATTATGACTCATTTTTCATTTTCTCGATGTCGGCGTGTTCCCTGGCGTAAAACTGGGATCAATTTGAAGTCCTTGAAAGTCCTTGACCTTGAAAAGATGTCCTTTGTCCTGCTTTCCCTCTTTGACCCAGGAGGAATCAGAATGAACTCCAAACAATTGAAAACAGAAACAAGCAGATGCGAGGCGTCCAGATTTAGCCGTGTGCTAACAGACAGAGGTCTGAGGAAAGAGTCTGTCATGTTTCCCTCTGGAGAAGAGGACTTTCTTCTTCTGCTGTTACATTAGCCATGTTGTGTGTCTGTTGTACTCTGGGGTTTAATACTGTATCTTTCATCTGCTGCCATCGATTGTTCAGTGAATCAGAGTTTTATTAGTCTGGATTATTAACAGATATTTCAAACAGAGAATGAAACAAAGCAGAAATACGATGTGACAACTTGGAAAAAAGTCTGAACTTTTCGGAGGAACGTCTTCAGACCATTTTCTAACCTTAACATCAGATTCAAACAGACGTGTTGCACTGTGTTGTGTTTGCTTTGTCAACTGAACGCGTTGTCTACTGAAAAAATATCCTTTGTGTTGGTGTCAAAAGTCCATCATGAAAAAAATATTTCGCAACACTGTCAGAACACATTCCTCTTCTTTGGCAAACCTCTGTGCCTACATTACCCACAATGCAACTGGAACACTGACAGATGGTTTGAGGATTGGTGTGTGTTATGAAAGTAGCATGCAGCTCTTTGTAGCGATGAGCAGAGAGTGACGGAGGTTAACTTTGGACCGATGTTTTTAATGTTTCAGCCTGAGACAACACTGACTCAAGTGACATCACTTGAGGTCATTTATCTGACCTCACACAGCTCCAGTCTAGAGACGCCAAAAGCTTCATATACTGCCTTTAAAACTTCAGAGATAGAGGAGTACTTTACTTTGCAAACTATCCAAAACCAGTGCAATAAAAAATACCAAAATGTTAATGTTATTATTTTTAGCTTTAACCATGACTGAGCACATCCATACGTCACATGGAGACAACACAAATTATTTTATTGTGTTTTGGGCCTTGCATGCTGTCACAAACTGGATCAAAGTAACTAACAAAGAAAGGTATCGTGCACGAAACAAGGTTTGAAGGAAGTTAATTTAGTATAACGTTAAAGTTAAAACAATCAAAATTGTATAAATCTGATAAATGAGTCGTGTAGTCAGACCAGTCTGAGAGGAAGAGGAATAAGTTAGAGTTAAATATGCTGAGGCCTGATTAACTCAGGTGTACACAGTTAACTGATGTCTTTCTTATTGTATATTTTCTGCATTAAGCTAACTACCTTGACATCAAATTTTGTGACCAACAACAAAAAAAAAAAATTACAGAATCTCTGATTTTTTTATCTGGTAATTTCACCAGATCTAAAACCGGTGTCATTATGTTTTAGAAACCAGTGTAGGCTATCTTTCCGAGAAATTGGACTCCCTTGGAAATAAAAAACAAAAACATGTTAACTGCAATCTGTGAAGGAATCAAACCCTAAAATCAGGCAGTAGATGAAATAAGTAGAGGAGCTAAAATTAGCGTTAGCTTTTAGAGAAGGCCCTCCTGATGTACACAGTGCAGCACGATACTGACCTCAAATGACTTTCTTTATCAACATTCATTTCCTTATCTTAGAATAACAATAGAATAATACAGACTTGTAAATATTCACAGACAGTTTGTCAGCTCGTTCCTGGCACCACGCTGTTACTGTTTGCAAACATCCTGCAACGACAGATCTGAAATCTTAGTTCTTCTTCGCTGCTTTAAAACAGTAGCTGCTTATGATCGACGCCATGAGCACAATGGAAACAGCAGGACAACAGAGTGGAGCTATTGTGAGTGTGTGTGTGTGTGTGTGTGTGTGTGTGTGTGTGTGTGTGTGTGTGTGTGTGTGTGTGTGTGTGTGTGTGTGTGTGTGTGTGTGTGTGTGTGTGTGTGTGTGTGTGTGTGTAAGTGTGCGTGTGTGTGTGTGTTTAAAGGAAAGAGAAACAGTGTTGTGAGCTAACAAAGACACCCTCTCAGTGAGACCACACACAGCGGACTGGCCTACATACTGGCCATGATGAGAATGTGTCACTGGTATCCGACTGGTCAGTCACATAAATACACACAAAGACGCACACATGCTCACACGCACACACAGCAAGGAGGGCGTCTGTGTGTCTCTTTCCTTAACAGAACGTCTGGAAGTTTACACATACTGTGACTATATTTGTTCAGCATGAGTGTGTGTGTGTGTGTGTGTGTGTGTGTGTGTGTGTGTGTGTGTGTGTGTGTGTGTGTGTGTGTGTGTGTGTGTGTGATTGTTGTGGAGGGTGCCCGCTCCCATGACAGTGTTTCTCAATGGTCACGACCCTGTGAGTGTGTGTGCGTGTGAATGAGTGTGTTCATAAGCTTCTCTTCTGAGTCATACGTTTAGAAAAATTCTACAATTCCCTGATCAGACGCTTTTATCCAAAGCGAGGAACTTCAGAAAGTGAGTACAACACAAGCAAGGATCTAGAAGTGACCAGAGGGGCTGACAGGAAGTGACCAGAGGGGCTGACAGGAAGTGACCAGAGGTGCTGACAGGAAGTGACCAGAGCCATAAGCACAACATTGACAGCTGTTCTTGAGAGTTCTAATCGGCATCAAAATCATCCTACATATCATCATCATCATCATGAAGGTCTTAGGTGTTCATTAAGAGCTGGGTCTTTAGCTTTTTCTTAAAGGTGCAGAGGGACTCTGCAGATTAAAGGAGTTCGGTTGTTAGTTCCCACCATCGGGGGGCAAAGGAGGTCTTTGCTTCATCAATAAAGAGTGAATAGAGTAAGATGGCCATAGACACCAGTGGCTCTGTGGCGCAATGGACAGCGCATTGGACTTCTAGAGTAAGTGTGCACAAGTGATTCAAAGGTTGTGGGTTCAAGTCCCACCAGAGTCAACCTTTAATGACTAAAGTGTAGGTGGGATGTGAGTCAAAAGCAGATTAGATTAGTTGTGGGACTCCTCAAAGCGACTTTAACCTTTTTTATTTTATTTTACATAATTTGTTAATCCCCGAGAGGAAATTCTGGTTTTACCCTTTGTTATTTAGAGACGTACTTCTCATAGGCCCGAAATACACACATGCACAAACTGGACCTGTGGACATGCACTAATGGAGGGATGTCAGAGTGAGACTGCTACACAAGGGAGTGTGCCAGAGCTGTTGGGGGTTCGGTGCCTTGCTCAAGGGCGACGCTGTAGTACTCAGGAAGTTACCCGGCACCAGACCAACATCCATACTTCGGTCCATACTGATGACCCTCTTCCCAACCCAAACCCCTAAAGACTGAGCGACTGCCGCCACCTTCACCTGTGTGATTGTTGTTATGTGCGAGCCTTGGCGTGTCATAGAGGAAACTCTGCACTCCTTGTTTTTGAGTATGTAAATAGAAAAGGCTGGCTGCAATTAAAAAAGGTTCTCAGTTTAATTGAGCCAGTCATTCTTGACAAAAGGCAGCAAAGCACCTGAAACTGTGCAGATTGATCTGTTTTCCACTAACAAGCTCAAGTTTATTTACTGTATTTCTATAAATAATCTGAGTTTTTTTTTTTACTGCCACCTCTTTCTGACCCTTCACAGCCGACTTCTTACATGGTTTGACAAACACAATGTTTCACCTTCCCCCCCAAAAATATGAAAAGACAGGATTTATATTCTATGTGTCTGCTTGGCATTTTATTAAACTGCTAAACAAAGCAGAATATTTATTAGTCAGACTTGTTGTGAACAGCCTGGGAGGTGACGCTGAGGGCCGAAGCCCAGGAGGCCTCTCTCTGTCAGTGATCTCATATAAACATGAACCCAATAGAAGCTGGAAAAATGTAAACACACACACACACACACACACACACACACACACACACACACACACACACACACACACACACACACACACACCGTGTTTTTCTAGGTCTGCGTTCTCCTTGTGATATATTTGTGGCCTGCAGAAATGCGGGCTCATTACTCCACGAGTATAACTAATAATTGTAATTATTTTTGAGATCCGGTAATCCATATTTCCATAAGTATTGTCATCAATCTCTATTTTCTTTGTTTTGACATTTCCTTTGTTTGTTTTTCATTAAACACAATCACTTAACGGAGTAAGTAGTGAGCATGACGTCATCCATCCTGTTGGAAGGCAGCAGACTGTAATTATCCTGCAGGGTCTCCAGTAGTTCTGGAGGAAGGAGATTTGTCTCTATCTCTTAAGATTTTCTCTTCCAGCTCCGTAGTTTGAATAGCCACACATACATGTCAGCAATTTATTATCAAAGGTTGTGACTTTGATTCAACAATTTGATTTGTTGTATCTGGGCGATTTAAATCAGTGTAATCTAATGTTACTTGATATGTGGTTACACCGAACTCCCAGTTTACACCCTCCAATCCCCTAAACCAATCAGGCAGAAAGTCCTTCTTCATATGTGGCTCTGTGGCGCAGTGGACAGAGCTTTGGACTTCTAGATTGGGTTTGCAGAAGTGATTCAAAGGTTGTGGGTTGAAGTCCCAATTGAGTTGACCTTTAATGCTTTCAGATTAATTTGAGGTATGGTATGGGGCAGGTATCAAAGGATGTATGTTAAGAGTCCGTCAAGGGTCCATGATTTGTAATTTGGACACATTTAATCTGTGGTCTCCCTCTTCCACTGTCCCCCCTGAATTATCAGGCCCACTGGAGCTCTGTTGAATACCTTCCCTTTTTGCATCTGTTTTTTTTAACAAAGGGCCATGAACCTGGAGATTCTTCCCCACATTGTCCCGAGACTGTTCTGTATTCTAAGACATGAACTTCACCAAAGTTCATTCAAACACTTATCTTAAAATCTAACATTTTCACAATAGGGTCTCGAGAGAGGCCTTGTTTTTATTTTGGAAAGATGTTCTGGGAAGCTAACCTGAGAACGAGGCTCTGTGGCGCAATGGACAGCGCACTGGACTTCTAGACATGCCAAGAGAAGGTATTCAAAGGTTGTGGGTTCAAGTCCCACCAGAGTCAACTATTTGTAGTTCAGACACATTACATCTGTTTACTACTAAATCCACTTTTACGTAATGTGTGAAGTACATTGACCCAAACACCTAACAACCAGGTCCTCACCTATCCTAACCCCTGAAAGATAGAGGGTCTGTGGTGCAATAGAGAGCGCATCAGACTTTAAGCATCACCAAAGGGGAAATATTTAAAAGTTGTGGGCTGGAGTCCCACCACAGTTGGTTAATACTGGGCACATTAAACCTGTGGTTGTACTCTACTGAACTGCCAAATTTACATTTTCCAAATACCCCAAATCATCAGTCATCTAAGGGGTTTTCAGCTGTCTTGGGTTCTCATAATTCTTCCTACCTTGAAATGTTTTTTGTAGAAGTCAATACTGTCTGTTTATATCTATTTAAAAATGTCTAATTTTTCCAAAATTATTATTGATGAAAATCAGGGAGTAGGCTCTGTGGCACAATGGATTGTGAGTTGGACTTGTTGCCTCTAGGTGTTTAAAGGTTCTTGGTTCAAGTCCCACCACAGCTCATTGGATGCTCATTGCTAATTACAACATGTGCAAGTCAATGGTTGCATTTGTCTCAGTTAAATGTTTTTGAGTTAACTATGATGGGCTGTTAAAAACACTTAGAAATCTGTCTTGACCATTTATACGGGTCTCTACTGTGACGTCGCGCTTTGACCTGAAACTGCCGAGCTCTGTGGAAGTGAATCTCATCAAAATGCTGAGAGTGAAGAAACTGGACTGTTTGACAGTTCTGTCTGTTTTAATTCAATGACAGCTGATGTCTGTGTTCAGCCTCTTTGGTTACCACGGTAACAAGATAAGGGGTTCAATAACACACACACATACACACTCACAATGACCCTGCTGTTGGGATGCGAGTGCGAGTGTTGGTTTGCTTCCATCCTCTGTCACTCGGGTGTGTTCTAGTGTGTGTGTGTGACGAAGAGTGTTTGAAGCCAATGCACCTGGGAATTCCTTTGTCGGAGACGATGACACACATACACACAAATATACACAGATTATTCTTTTTTAAGGGCTTTTTGCCACTACACACACTTAGATGGCCATACTCTCATTTCCTTCTCCTAACTTCTTCAATGTACAGTAAGTCCCAACATTTTGTCAAAAAACAATAAAGAAGAAGGAAAACACATCGTTTTGCTGTTAAATTCTTTGTTATTGGTTCATTTTCTTTGTCCACTGACAAAAATCAAAGGCACACACAAGTTTCTGTTTTCTGATCCAGTGTTGGTTTTTCTCATTGTAAATTGCCATACCTGAAGAAGATGGGAACTAATCTCATCAGGAAGTTGTAGTCTTGTAAATAGTGACCCTGAAAGAAAGCCTAAAGTCTGTGACTCAAGTATTTTAAGGTGAAGGAGCATGTTAGAATAGATCTTTGGTGTGTGGCAGGTTTTGTGTAGATATCGGGTATTTTCTTTTCCGATGCAGGCTCTTTAATGAGCGTTAATGTAGACTCCTGCCAGCCTAAGGTGTGACTCTGGCAGGACTTGAACCCACATCCTTTGAGTAACTTTTCCCTCAAAGTCTAATGCACTATTCAGTACACCATGGACAGACATGACCTCCTGGTCCATCTGAGTTACTGGATCCTTATTAGGCCAGATTCACAGGACGATGTAAACCAGCGCTGTTTTGTTCAAAATGCAGCCAGTAGTGTATAAACAGTGAGTCTAACTTCAATGTTTGAGACCAGAGCCTGTGTTTGCCATTTTAGAAACTCATGTATCTTTACCCTAAAGGATATATGCACCATGGTTTATGTGAATGTGTATGTGGCTGTATTGTTAGTAAGTGTAGTAAATTGCAGGGCGCTGGTAGCCTTTTAGTTAGTGCGCTCCCCCATATACGGAGGCTGTGGTCCTCCAAGCGGGCAACCATCGGTTTGAATCCGACCTGTGGCTCCTATCCTGCATGTCACTCCTCACTCTCACTCTCCCTCTCCCCGATCTCTGACTCTACCCACTGTCCTATCTATAAATAAAGGCACAGAAAGCAGCTGAACCCTCTGGCTTTAAAAACATCGGAGAGATGATCCAGTCATCCAAAACTATGCAGACATCATCAACGTCTATAAGATCCAGTGAACATGTACATTACAGTGCATTTTTTCAGGATATATTTTGTGCCATTTTATGCATTAATAAGTAGGATTGTAGGGAGAGATAAGAAATATTGGGAAGTGGGTCAAGACATGCAGCAAATGTTGGGGGTCAGACTCCAACCCTTGGACAGCAGCCTCCAAACATGGGATGCCTGTTCTTACCCCTGAGCTCAAGAAGCCCCCCTAATGGTGCAGTTTCATAGTTGATGTGTGAAGACAACGAAAAGAAATACTTGCTTAAATAGTCGCTAGATCTTTCAGGATACCAACTGTATCATGTTATACTGCTGGTGCAAGAAGAACCACAGATTTTCAGCAAAAACTTCAAACATTTTATATACCGAGCTCATATGGAAGGAGACAAGGTTAAAAATAGGCAAATATCCTCTTCTGCAAATTCCTTCCTCAACCATAGCTTCACTTCATACTTCCCCATAATCAGGACTTTTCCATAGCTTCCCTTTTTGGGAAGCAGAAACATTGTCTTTTTCTGTTCACGGTGAAATCAAATGGAAAGAAAGGAAACTGGAGGCCTTGATCATTTGGAGTTAATAAGTTCACTGGAGCTGCAACAATTAATGGATCAGTTATGAGAGAAAATAGTTCAATAATTTGCCAACTATTTTGGATAATTACTGAAGCTAATTCCAGTGTGCTACATGTGAATGTAACAACCTGGAATTAGCTATGACAGCAAACTGAATGTCTTTGGGTCGCAGACAAGACAAACAAGACTTTGGAGGACATCTTCTTTCAGCTTTCGGAAACACTGATCAACATTTTCCCATTTTTCTGACATTTTATCGACACACTAAGCAATTCCTTGAGAAAGAAAATAATCAGAAGTTGCAGCCCTGGAGTCTCTAGTGTAGTGACGCACTTCTGCCTCAGTGGATGGACCTTTGAGAGCGTCGTGGGAATTGTAATAACTGAGATTAAAATTGTGTTTACTCTGGCTGGATTAAGTATGTAAGAAACATGGAAAGGATTATTTTTATTGGTCAAATTTGGGAGTGATGATGACTTAATGTTTTCCCATGTTAGAAGTATTTCCTCACAAACTCGATCACATCTGACCTAACAACTGGAGAAGGAATGCACATTATATTTGTGAACAGCTCTGCAGAGCTCAGCAGGTGTTTCAACACATAGTAAAGGGATTTCAACCTGCAACCTTCGAACCTGCTCAGCATCTGGCTTCTATTACTCACTCCCCCGACTCCCCCCCTACACCCCCTCACCCCGCGCCCACCCTCCCCACATCTCTCAGTCGTCCTGCAGACAGCTGCAGAAACACTCGTTTGGACACACAATGGACTAATTGGGTCAATCTGTGTGACTGTATCAATGACTTTGTAGGAGTCCGTTATCCTCCTGTACACACACACGCACAAACACACACACACACGCACACACAACAGTTTAGAGAAGAGACCACATTCTTGTCTTTTAGCCAAACATTACATATGTCCTCACTCTTTTCACACAAGACAGGAAAGGATTCTTTTATACAGACCTCCTTTTTCCCCTCGCCCTCCTCTTCCTCTTCCTCCTCCTCTCGGCTGGTAAAGGACGACGTGTTTAAACGTTTTTTTCCTCCTGCCACTTTGTGTTAAGTCTCTGTTTGCCACTTTTTATGTAGAAACCCTTTGTGTAAAGAAAGAATGGAAGAGAAACTGCTGAGGAAAAAGAACCTCCATCAAGAGGTTGAGACAGAGAGTCTGTGTTAAAGCTAACAGGATTTTCTCACCTTTTTTTCCAGGTTTCTACTTCCTGTGACATCATCACATCATGCCTGAGGGGTCACGGAGAGGCAGCCAGAGATCGCCTAGCAACACAGGTAATGACAGGAGCATGACCTGCATTGTTAAGCAGATAATGGTCCATGGATTTAATTTTTTTATTCAACCTGTTGATGCTTTTTACACATTGGATCTCCTGCACGCCGATAGCTTCATACATTGACTTTATTCTAGGGCTTGTACCGTTCTGAACAACCAACTACTGACGTATGTTTTTTGCCTGAGGAAGTACTTATCTTGACTATTTAAATGAGCATTCTAGTATTTTCAAACTTGTCCTTTCTATGCATATTTCATAATCAGGATGAGAATAAAGTAATATCAAACATGAGGAAGTGATGTGGAAAGTTTTTGTAATACTCAAAATGTTTAAAAAACACTGGTTTCTGCTTCCAAAGTGCCTTTTCCTGGAGTTGTTGCTGCTCCAGGTAATCCACGATTACCACAAAAATGTAGTAAAACTTCTTAAAGTTTCTGACTAATGTAGTTCAAAAGTTACCACAAAATACCATTTTATAAACCACATGAGAAAATAGTGATGATATACTTTCAATAGACATTTATGAAAATATATGGATGGATGGATGAATGGATGGAAGGATGGATGGATGGATGAATGGATGGATGGATGGACGGATGGATGGATGAATGGATGGATGGACGGACGGTTGGATGGATGGATGGATGGTTTGATGGATGGATGTATAGATTTTTATGATTATTTTGAAGACAAATGGCCAACAGGGAATTCATTGACATAAGAAATAATAATTGAAGCAGCTTTGAAGAGTTCAGTCACTTCTGAACATTAGAATTTGTTTGTTGGGACTTTTTTCCCATGAAGCCGGAGACCATTTAAAGTTATTTTAACTAGATTTATTTCTGTGTTTAGAGTCTCGACTCAACTTTCTCTCCCCGAGCTGTGACTTCCTGTTAGCAAACCAGAGAGAGGCCAGGCAGAATGACCTGCTATTACACACACACACACACACACACACACACACGCACGCACACACACACACACACACACACACACACACACACACACACACACACACACTCATAGGCTCAGTAATGATGTGTAATTACACTCAGCCACCATGCTGTTTAGTTGCTCGACTGTTATATTGGCTTCCATAGTTAGCATTTACAAACACTCACACACACACACACACACACACGCACACATAAAAAACACACCAGAACACACTGCAATTATCATGCAAGGCTACAGATTTGTACACAAACACACAAACACATCCACACAATGTGTACACACAGCTCTGATTGTGACTTTCACTCTGTGTGCAGGAAGTTGTATGGTTTGTGGTGATAAAGTGTAGCACCGAACAATGTTATTGCCTAGAAACACACACACACAAACACACACACACACACACACACACACACACACACACACACACACACACAATAAAATGCCACAGCAGATTTGTTGATTATAATCATAGAAAGGAACGAGGCAGAAAATAGAGAGAACGCCCAAGATAAGGCTGCAGAAAAACGGCTCAATGAACGATTGAATAGCAACAGAGAGGAAGAGGAAGAGGAGGATGCTGAGGAGGAAGAGGTGGAGGAGAGGGAGGCTGAGATGCAGGAGGTAGAGGAGGAGGAGAAGAAGGAGGTTTCACTTGTGATGGGGAGTAAAGGAGGTGAGCACCAGACGGAGGAGAAGGAGAAACTGAAGAACATTTTCCAGCTACAATTGTGTTCTCGTCTGTGATTGGCTGGTGGCTGAAGCCTCCCTGGCTCCTATTACTCTGATAACAAACAGAAGAAAGAAAACAGGCAACAAACCAGGCGAGCTTTCAGGACTGAAAATCAGTCAGGAAGAAAAGAAAAGTCAACCAGAGTGGTGTTGAATGTAGACTTAATGGAGCATAAAACTCTGTTAGGCAGGATTGTAAATGTGTTTCTTGTAAGTAGAAATAGGAGTCAGCATTTTGAAATACAAACATAAAAAGCCTTTGATGAGTAATGGCAGCTCTCTGACCAGTCTGAGGGATTCAACTCAAATTATAACACTTTGTAGTTTTGATTGATTAACCATTTGAAAGGACAAGAGCAAAAGTAATCAAATATTCTTACTAATGAATTGGTTTTATAATTTGCATGAATAAGTATGCAATCAAACCCCATATCAGGCTGTTTTGCACAGATGAGAACTGAGACAATAAGCTAACCTTCATTTGTGTCTGATTAGAATATTTGCACATTGTCTATGACGAGAGTTTGCAGTGTACAATCTAACCCCGGTCTCCCTAACTCCTGTAAACACACGGACAGAACAGTGAAGTAAAATTAGCAGATTGTTTGAGGGAGTTCACTGGAGGCACAAATGTAAACACAAGGAAACTGTGAGGATGTGGTTGTGTGTGTGTGTGTGTGTGTGTGTGTGTGTGTGTGTGTGTGTGTGTGTGTGTGTGTGCGTGTGTGTGTGTGTGTGTGTGTGTGTGTGTGTGCGTGTGTGTGTGTGTGTGTGTGTGTGTGTGTGTGAAAGGTCAAAGGTCGGAGGGGACAGACGGTCACATCGGTTCTCTGTACTGTAAACGATGATTTGAGAGGAACCACTTCCTGTCTCTGTCCTCCAGCAGCGGCACACACACACACACACACACACGCACACACACACACACACACACACACACACACGTATACTTACCTACTATACCAAGCGTGGACCATCACTCGACACTGACCAAGTGAGGACTGATGTTTCTGGTCAAGTTAAAAATACAAAAAATAATAGATCACATATTTGTAAGCCATAATATTACTTAGAATGTGATTTTCATCATTTTTTAAGAAATTTCCAAGAGGGGACCTTCAGACTCTCTCCAATGTGAACATGACGAATGAATTGAAAAGCTCAATTAAATTATTGGCCCGAACCATTCAGCTAATATTGGCTATCCCGAGAGGTTAAGGAGCTTTACCCTTAAACAAATCCTCCGCTAAATATTCTTAACTGTAGGAGATGTCCTGAAAAGTATAAACATAAATATAGTTAAAGCTGTAGAGTCAGTACTGCGTTCAAGTGCCTTAAATCCTTCGCATCATCAGTAGCAGCTTGTTTGTTTTGTCGGAGGGAGTTTAAAAGAGCTGACCTCAGAAACCAAACCCTCTGATCCTCCTCACGTCAAACACTCTCTGACTGTTTGTCTCTCAGTCTCTGATGCGGTCGGGCTGATCGTTGTCTCAATCTAAACTCCTCTTCATCTTCCTCGCCACTCGTTCTGCCTCGTTGAGGTTCCTGGATATGCTTGTTCATGGGGTTTTCCGCCAAGCTGCTGAGTGATTCCCTGACCGAACGCCTGCATGAATGACCAACACATGGAATTTAAAAAAAAAAATTGCAAGCAGCTGAAAATCTGAATGAATGATATTTAAACATTGTCTCCTTTAATATTAACGGGTATGCCTAGTGTTAGTCAGACTTTTACATATATTTTTAAGTCTCTAGGGGAGGGTATTCTTTTACCAGAATCCCACTGTGATGTCACAAGTTGAGCAAATTTGAAACGAAGCATTTTTCTCTGTGTTGTAAGACTTATGCAGACCACAAACAAAGGACTGGATGGGTTTATTTTAAATTTTGTGGGTCAGTAGACACTCAGGTTACCCAAATATATGTTCAAAAACACTGTAGAAGTGGATTTTTCAGAATATGTCCCCTTTAAGACCCACAAATATGTTACAGAAACTGTCAAAATGATGGAAATTCCACTTAAATTGTCAATGAAACGATCACAATTTGCTGTCTTAAATCTTTTGCCGAACAATGAAGTCGCTGAATCAGCACTTTCAGCTGAGAACAGAGTGAAAACGAGAGACAACAGACTGCAACTCACTAATGAGGAACATCACTGCCTTTTGTCTGGTCTTCATTAAAAGTAGTTAAATCTGACATGAGAAAAAATCCTCTTCAACAAAGAATTTGCTTTTTCGTGATGTTTAGAGGTTTTTTAAATATATTTTATTTCTTTGTTTTCAGACCCTACAAGTCTCCAAAAGGTCAGAATCAGCTTTACTGGCAATGTATGCTCACACATACAAGGATCTGACTTTGGTAGAGTTTGCTCTCAATGTACAAAAGCCAGTAAGCTACAGCCAGTATGCTAACAATTAGCATGATAATAAGCAACCACTTAATGCTGAATATTGTGACCTCAACTTAAAGTATTTCTTATTATGTTTGTTTCAGCATCTTTGGCACTCCTTACCACTGCACTATGCTCTTATTTAGTCTCGTAAATATTGTTATTTAAATATTATTTTAAATAAAGTTATCCTCTTTTAAGTTGCTTTTCTAAAATATTTTATTTAACCCCAATACATTTAACCCCAATACATGTGCTTTGTGTTTGTCTTATACGTCTGTCCTTGGATGTATATATTTTTAAAGTCATATTCAAACATTTTGTGACATTAAGGCACAAGGACTTTTTTGTTGACATGAGTTAAATATTGCATCTCAGAAGATTATATTATGTATATGTTTTTTAATGTTTGCAGCGGCCTCTTAGGTGAGCGTCTTCAGTTTGCAAGAACACCTGATAATTGATTATTTTTCTCTTTGACTAATAGTCCTAACTATTAGTCCTCTTCAAAGCAGTGGTTCTCAAACAGTTTACTACATATTTAACCATTAAAGGGCAGCATATTGATATAGAAAATAAAGTTTCATGTAGTCATATACATGCACAGATGTTTCTCACTGGAGCTCCATGGGTTTCAGTTTGTTTTAAAGCTTCTCTAACAGGCCGGGATCTGTTTTTTTTTTCCTTCTAAGAAATGTCCGTGCTGAAGCTGCAACGTGTTGCATCACTGTTGAACACATAATAACAGCGAGGAGTCACTCTCTTATTACTGTAATCACACACTCACTGGAATTTACTCAACCTTATAGTTTCACAGCGTGTGTTAAAAGGGGAATTCCACCTTAAAAATGATCACAGCTCACTGACTTCAGTCACATGGTGAATGGTGGAAAATTGATTTTTAAGAGTAGGATGATGGATCCAAATGTCCTTACATATGTTTGAAATGAGGGGCTGCAACATCGACTCACTTATAATATTTTTCTTCTATGAAGTTGTTTTACAGGGCAAAAACGCAAATTGTAGAATATTATATAATGAAACAGTAGAAACTCCACCAACATGCCATCTAAGAGCTAGAGAAGTTTTGCATGATGTGAGTTCATAAAGACATATGACGCTCTATCTTTTATCAAAAGCTCATATTGAGCTACTCAACTTTAAAAACTATTTAAAAAACAGCTTTTAATTATGCACTTAAGACCCTTTACACTGTAGGTTTGACCTTATCTGTCAGAGCTTGCTCTTTCTGTCTGGATGTGTTGAAGGTTTTATGATGTCAGCCTCAGAGTCCCGCTCAAACTTACGTAACAGAGACAGAGTTTCCCCAATGATGTGGTGTTCAAGATTCAGGTACTTGTCAGACTTTACAACACTGGAGCAAGAAAATGAGTAGGCGGTGTCATGTTTGAAGTTTGTCCACGTGTTTGAGAACATCATGGCTTTAAGACCCTGAGATATTATGAAGGAGTTCTTCAGGGAACACATTCAGGTCCTCTAAAGTCGTGATTATAGGTTCAGTGAATCGAGGCCTCTCAGGTTGTGGTGAGAACAGGTGTTTGTAGTGTCAATCTCAACAGGGAGTTGCTTGGATATCTTAAGCTTGAATAGAAGCAAGTTAAACGGACTGAAAATAGTATTTTTTGGAAAAAGGTCTGCATTGGAGGGAGCAGAGTTTATATTGGTTAATCCAGGGTGCTGTCTAGCATGGCCAGGCCTCTAGATCTCCACACTGTGCTGTAACAGTGCAGGGGAAATGTCCAGCTGAGGATTTAAATGGCTAAATCTCTGCAAGGAAAACACCAGATAAAAGGATAAAAAGACACAAGGATTTCATTATAAAGTCTGCAATTTACACAGAGGTTTTAAGCTACGAGGTTGGTGTTGTTTTCACTAATCAAGATGCACTTTTGCTTAAACAAACAGTTACATCCTCATATTTTGTTGTTGTCCAGTGCAAGTTGAGCCAAATCTAAATCAGTGAGAGCAAGGGCTGATCTCTCTCTGAATGAGTCTTTTAGATCAAACGAGACATGACTCAATCGTTGCAGCCATTTGTCAATTATTTCAACAATTACTTTGAAAATTGGTGAACCAGTTTCTTTATTTCTTAGAAATTATAGTCATAATTATTTGATATTAGTTTGTCAATATGAATATTTTTTGGTTTCTTTACTTGTTTTATATCTTTAGGCAATCATCTTTGGTTTTTGGAAACTCTGAAGCTCATTTCATCTTTGTTTTTGATTTTTGAAATGATGTGTAGGTTTTATTCACACTGCAGACTGTGTAGTCTGTGTGTCTGAAGGTGTGTGAGGGTATGCAAAGGAGAAATACAATGAAATGCACCAAACCACATCCTGTGCCATCCTTGACTGAGGTTCACACACTCTGTCTTCTTTCGCAATCTCTCCTAAACTCACGTTCTTCAGATAAGAACTCTGCTTTTGATAACTCATTATGATCGTTTCCATTGTCCTGAAACTCAAACCAAAACCTGATTCTTGGATGGAAACCAAGTCTGACCCCCTCATAACAGCTGGTTTCCACGTCCCAACAAAATTTTTAAAAAAAAACCCAAAAAACTGGTCCTCATAAAAACAGAAGTTCGTACAAGCATGCATAAACACAGCCAGCAAAACAAACAGGAAATCACACTTGTTGAGACATTTTTTTTGTACTAGTCTGAGTGTGACTGAGAGACTTCAGTCAGACTTTTAACGGTGAACAGACGTGAGTCAGACTTTTTAACAGCATGCAAACTGTTTGACACACAGAAAAGTGCACAGTAACTGTAAGTACGACGACTGCTACTCTGTATCTGTGATTCTAATGTATCTGTAGATTTGTACTTATTGATCTGTTTGTGTAAACGTTTGAAGGTAAGACTATTTCGTCGGGTTGGTTTGATGAGTTTGTTTTTTTGATTTTTTTTATCTGCAAACTTTTCCTGCAGAAAAAATAGAAAGGTCTGCACCCAATGAGAGACTTTTTTAAGGGCTATGCTTTCTAATTTTTCTGGAAGTTTATAATTTTTTTAGTCCTGTACATGTATGCAATTTGCTTGGTTTGGAGCACACTATTTATTTTTCTCCTTTTGCAAACTTTTTCTCTACACAAGATGAATGCATTTTGTAATCATGTACTTAAAGTCCCTGTAAAGTAAAATCAGAAATGTGTCTCTAAACATGCTAAAAAAAAAGTAGCTGTAAACATGTGAAATGACTGAGAACTATCGTTGACTGAATGTTGGATTTAGACCGTTAAAACGTTTTTCATGGGTTTGAGTTTCAGGTTTTTATGGGCGGGGCCAAATAGGGGGCTCAATGAAGCACTTCCTTACGAATTATCCCACCCCTCTATCGCTACGACAATATACAGTAAAATTACTGAGCGCTACAGCATCTTCCGTTCTCCCGCTCAATTTCAAGATACTATGAGTATTTTATGCTAGCTACTGTAGCTGCCTAATATAGTTACCCTTGATACAGTACCAATGATCTGGGTCCAGATCTTTTTCCCGTTCTTTGTCTTGATCTCTCTCTGTGAACATTTCTCTCTCAACTTATATGGCGTTGATGATGTGACGACGTCAGCACTCACCCATGTCAGCACTGTTTATAACGAGAAGATGGAGTCATGGTGGTTTCAATTCTGGAGCAGGGCCAGACCTGATAAGACATAGAGAGGGAAAGACGGGGGAGGGAGGGAAGGAGGGACCAAGAGAAAATTATAGTGATCTCATCAGGAGTAAGGACGGCTCAGCTTCTTTAGATGTGCACATCGTTACAGAATTGTTCAGCCAAACCAGACACTCTCATGTAGTCACTTCAGACCTGCAACACTTTGACATGACTCAAGTCTGAAAGGAACGTGTCACAGTCAGACATAAACTTAGAGATTTTAAACAATCGTCTGATTTCTGCCCCTCCAGATCCTTAAATATATTCTCAAACACGCAAAGAAAATAAATCAGTGTAGTAAACTTAATGAAAGAGCCAACTCGATGTTACAAGACTTTTTCCTCTTGTCAGATTTAAATACTTTAAATGAAGTCCAGACGGAGACACTGATGTTCCTGATTAGTGAGTTTCCTGCAGTCTGACTGTTTCACGGTGTTCTTGGCTGAAAGTGCTGATTCATTGGCTTTATTTGGGGTTTTGTCATGGATTTAGGGCTGCCACAAGTCATTTATTTTGTCGACAATTAAAATAGAAAGGCTGTCTAAATAATCTGGATCCTATTCTTCTTACATTTTGGGGGCCTATATGAAGGTTTGGGGTCAGCATCTGTTGATTTCTTAAAGCCTGCAGCAGAGAAACAGGCTGTAATGGCTGCAATGTAGTCTATGGGTGCAAATGCTGACTATCAAACTCTGTCCACTAAAAGTTATTTTGTTTGTCACCAAAAGGCTGTAATTGTTATTCTAAGTGTCTGAAAACAAGGTTTTTGTTAATGGATATCTTTCCATTTTTAAACCAAAACCAGCTGTTACGCTGCTCTCTTCAGAGCTTCCAGACTCCATTGACAAAAACAGCAATGTTACCTCACAGAAAATCTGTCTACCTCTACCATCATCATTAAGATTGTGCATGTCAGATTAAAGCCCAGGTTTAAAAAAAATAAACTGAATTCAAATATAATCTGTTGTTCATCTTCTTGGTTGTCATGTAAAAAAACTGCAAAAAATACGACGAAAACAGCCAAGATGTAGTTTGTAAAAACCTTAAAATGACATCCATTACATCATTTTTTTTAGACATCCCACAAAAAGTAAGGAAATTTGTGTTTGGTAGAATATTTATTTGTTATTTGGCAACAAATCTTATACTGTTGGAAGGCCTATTTATTTCTATTTTTAAATGTTGTCACATTTGTAAGGAAGATGCATTTGTGGGATAAGCAGCAGAGCTGAGTATGTGGGTTGCGCCCATGGAAAACTTGCCAAATCTTCTCTGCCAATGCCAAACAGATTACTATATTCCTCAAGATGACGCCATTTTTTATTCTTCCATGGGGCACAGGCAATTTTTTATAGTAACCACAATGTGCCATTTTTGAGGATGCTGATGGCCAGTATACCCCGATTAACGCGGTTGAAGCTGGTGAAATGATTTTGCTTGGTCAAAGTGGAATATCATATTTATGTAAATTCCTTTCTTGCCGTGTTTTGATGAGTTCCAGAGTGACTTATGTTCCCTGAAGCTTCAGGCTTAACTTGCAGATTTTTCTGATTTAGGTTTGTGATTCTTATCAACATGTTCTCGGGTTTAATATCGACACGTTTGGTGCGACTGCAGCTACCGAGTTACTGCAGATTGTCTTCATGTTCATGGTTCTCATGGCAACAAGAAACTTCACCATCAGCCTTTCTTTTCCTCAAATAAGCTAAATGTATAAACTCAATATTTTTGCACCATGCAAGAAAGTGAGAAAACTCATTCGAAACAGGATGCATGGATGAAGTCAGTTATTTGCGTACACACACACACACACACACACACACACACACACACACACACACACACACACACACACATCCTTACTGACTCACCCGTCTGTGATGTCGGCTGAGAACCAAAGCATGTTTGAATGCCATGTCTAAATAAGGCTGTAAACTGCTGCTGATCAGTGTGTGTGTGTGTGTGTGTGTGTGTGTGTGTGTGTGTGTGTGTGTGTGTGTGTGTGTGTGTGTGTGTGTGTGTGTGTGTGTGTGTGTGTGTGTGTGTGTGTGTGTGTGTGTGGCACTTCTCTTCAGCTGTTTGTGTCTGAGAAATAGCACACAAATTGAAAGCGTGGACACTGAAAACAAACGACTCTCCATTGTATAATTTTAATTCTCATATGGAAGATTTAGGGCGGGGCTACATTTTGATTGACAGATTTCAATAACGGTCCCTTTTGGCTCCAAAAAAATCATGATGGCGGCAGCTTACATGCAAAATGGAGGCTTCAAAACAGTAACGCACCAACCTCTTACTACAACAATGTTTGTATTGGTGTTTTCATTGATGCATAAAACTCCTGAAAATTCCCCGAGATGTTCGGGGTGCGCTGCATGTCTGAACGATAACAGCCGTATTTTTCAACTCGACTTAGCCAAGACTTTTTGTTGTCAGCTGCTTGGTGAAATTTCCACATGAAGTCAGTGTGTGCTGATGTGGGAACGCAGCAGATTATCTTCAGGAAGACGCATTGGGAGTGAGCAGGCGCGGTCGGTCGATGACGTTCAGACCGGTGCGTGGCCAGCTGCTTATACTCTTCTCTACTCGCCAGAACGTTCTTTTCCACTCATTGTTTAAACTGTGACTACATCCATACACACACAGCGCTGATTTAAAAGTAAAAAATACTTTTATTGAATTCATTTTGTGTGTCAAGTGGCAACTTTGCTGCATGCTAGCTGCTGCAAAGTTCACCTGAAAAACAATGGCGTCAGTAGAAGTATCCATCCAGCTTCTGAAGGCGCCTTATGCCTGCTAAATGATAGACTTGCTAACGTTAGCTTAGCATGCTCATTTGGATGAACTCCAGCCTGCAGAGAGAGCCGGTCCACAGCACACACTCCTCCTCTCTCAACATGAAACAAACAATCATCTCTCTGAATTTAATGACCGCGACTTGAAACGTCTGCGGGGGTTGTTAGGTTTGATGTTTCAGCACAGTCCACTAAATTCAAACATGATTTTACAAAATGTTATGGTGGTTTCTTTCCCCAAATTAAACCGCCGTCATCTCTTCATGTGGAACAAAGAACAACAAGTCTTTAAACCACAGGTCTGCACCACGCTCGCCATGTGTACATACCAGGAGGTTAACTGCTTTACAACACCGCTGGCAGCTGGGGAAGCGATTCCTGTAAGAACCTGTGCTGTTACACACTGGAAAAAAAAAAGGAGGAAAGAAAAGGAGGATCTTATGGGTGCATATAGGAAAATGTTCTCAGTTAACACTCTGCATTCGGAAATTCCTCCTGCCAGGATGTCTGGAATTTAAACACTAATGAACTTTAAACACTTGTGCAGCTCTCGTCTCGCTGCCTGCCGTCCGGACAGGTGTGTCTCTGTCTGCAAGGAAACTGGAAATGATTTGATTACAGGGTGTCGTAAGGTTGTAACCGAGGGAAATGATATAATTATGATTTTAAATAGGGGAGAAGGTGTTTTATGAGACCAGAAACATGGGAGATTTTCAGCCCAGAAACCTGGAAACTGTCAATCTGTAACCTCGTTAAAGACATGGACACAGACACCGCGAGGCACCACCATGTTTTCTTTTTGCCTTTATTTGATTGGACGGACGGGGCTGCATGGTGGCTCAGTGGATAGCACTGTTGCCTTCACAGTGAGGAGGTTCCTGGTTTGAATCCCTCGTCTGAAAGGAGTGTCTCTGTGTGGAGTCTGCATGTTCTCCCCGTGCATGTGTGGGTTCTCTCCGTCTTCCTCCCACAGTCCAAAGACATGCTCGTTAGGTTAACTGGTGACTCTTAATTCACCTGTAATCGACCGGTGTACAGCCCTGTGATTGACTGATGACCAGTCCAGGGTGTACCCGCCTCTTACCCAATGACAGCTGGGATCGGCTCCCCACAGCCCCAAACGGGTAAAGCAGCATAGATAATGGATGGATGGATGCTAACGACAGCTGAAGTGAGACGGGGAATGAGCGTGGAGGATGACTTGCAGCAAAGGGCCGAGGTCGGTTTTGACCCACGGCCGCTGTGATGAGTCATGAGATGCGAACACACTTAAAGTGTTCTGCATGAAAGTGTTTGAGAACTTAAAGCCCATGCACTAAAGGATGAAGTACCTCTGAATGCACGATGTTCTGAAACCTCTTTTCACATCAGCAGACTCACTAAGCGAAGAATAACCTTTTTCACTCTGCTGCACACACACTTCCTGTTTACTCTGAGATACAAAGCTGCAGTTAAACTTTGATTTAATGATGAGAAAATTGGCATATTTGAAGCATTTTTTTTTGTTTTTTTCGTTCTTCCTGCTTTGGCTTGAAATCATGCAGGTATGTACGCTGCTGCATGTAGATGGTTTAGCTTCTCCAGCTGGTTCTGAGAAACACTTTATAAAAAAGCTGGTATGAGGACAAAACATGAAACACGCTTGTTTCTGTGTGTGTTTACTGCAGAGACTGCTGTTTTCAAGCATTACTTTACACCTCGACACCTTTCTATAAAAGGAGAACTACTCAGATGTTTTTAAAGGCAGAATGTGCGACTCTTGGATCCAGTAGATGAGCACCAACATGAAACCAAAACAAACTGCTGTTAGGCCACGCCTCCTCTATACTGAAGCCTCCGCTCTCCTCCAGAGACACACCTCCAACCCTCCTCCACTCACGTTCAAGAAAGGAGTTATGAATAAGAACGCGCCATAATTAAGAACCATTAAGTGCGAGGGGCAGAAGACATTTTTCTTGGCTTAACTTTGTTCACCTGACTTATTTTTAACTTATTTTTAAAAAAACAAGCAATATATGTTTGAAAGATCACGCCATCAGTTGTAGGAATCTTCTCCTCTGTCGCCCCCCGGTGGTGGAACGTGATTCGATCTGCAGAGTCCCTTTACACCTTTAAGAAAAAGCTAAAGACCCATCTCTTTATGAACACCTACGACCTTAATGATGATGATGATGATATGTAGGATGGTTTTGATGCTGATTAGAACTCTCTAGAACAGCTGTTGATGTTGTGCTTTGCCTCTGGTCACTTCCTGTCAGCACCTCTGGTCACTTCCTGTCACCACCTGTGTTCTCTGTAAAAGAGGTCTCTTCTTGTTTTTGTTTGTTTGCGTTTATTTTGATGTTCGTAACTCGGCTTTCAAACTAAAATCTTTTCCTCTCTGTTTGTGTTTCCGCAGCCGCCAAGCGTCCCTCCTCGGTCTCGTCTCTGAGTGGGATTGTTGGTCGGATGATGTCATCCGGCGATCGAGGAGCCTCGTCCTCCTCCTGCACCTCGGTCAACACCGCCTGCTCTGACGGCGAGCGTCCCGCCTCCCTCTCCTCCTCTGCGTCCTCTGCATCCCTGCAGGACACTTCCCACTCGTCCTCCTCTTCCTCGTCCTCCTCTTCCTCCTCTCTGCCGTATGGCGCCGTGCCGACCTACAACGCCTCCTCGACGTCCTCCACGCCGAAGAGGAACGGCTCCGACATCAGCCTGGACCTGACTCCTCTTGTCACGCCCCATGGAGGAGGAGTCCCTGGAGGAGGAGGAGGAGTTTGTGTGGTCAAGGCGTCAAGTGGCGGCCACACCCATAATGGACAAGTAGCCAATCAGGCGGCAGCAGCAGCAGCGGCGACGCCCAGGCAGCTCTCCCGGCTGGAGCGAGTCATTCTGGAGATCGTAGAGACAGAACAAGCGTACGTCAGAGATCTGAAGAGCATCGTGGAGGTAAGAGGTCGAGCTCCACTGACAGATCAAAAAAATAAACAGACGTGTTGTCGACGTCTGCCAGGAGGCTTAAGACCCGCCTCTCTTTGTCTTTTACTAAACTGATCGAACTGTGTGTGTGTGTGTGTGTGTGTGTGTGTGTGTGTATGTGTGTGTGTGTGTGTGTGTGTGTGTGTGTGTAGGAGGGGCTAGCTGTTGCCCTGATTTACTAGCCAGGTGTGAATGCCTCTGGGCCTGTTTACCTGCAGCTGGTGTCCACACACACACACACACACACACACACACGCACATACTCCTCCTCCGCCCTCTATTGCATCATGGGTAAACGTTTATTAATTAAGTCTTTTTTTTAAAGATATTTTTGGGGAATTTTTACCTTTTTTGGAAAGAACAGCTGAGAGACAGGACGTGTTGGGAGGAGACAGTTGGGGGGGGGGGGGGCAGCAAAGGGTCGGGGTCAGGGTCGGGTCTGAACAGATCCATCAGCTCCTACGATGAGGACTATAGCCTCTGTACATGTGGTGCGTGATATACCCGCTAGGCCATCCGGCATTGGATAGAGTTTGAAATCAGGGAGAGAGAAGATTACATTTTCTCTTCACAGTAAATAAAGACTTTTATTTTGTTAATTTCAGGAGGATTTAAGGTTAAGCTTTGACAAACAAAATGATTCTTATATTTATAAATATTTCGTAAACATCGACACAGTAACAACATTTACTGTTTTTTTTTTTTTTGGAGCAGGAAACAGGAAGAATTAACTTCAAAATAGAAGCTCTGTATGTTTAAGTTTCAGCCATGCTTGGAGGACTTCAGCCTCCATCCATGGGTCACGTGCACTAACCACTACGCTCCTGCCCCCCTAAAGGAATTACTTTTAACATTTGATCTCCTAGTTTGTGTCTTTATTATCCTTGTTTTGTCTTGTCCAGGTAGTTAGTTTCTTTATTGTCTTTTTATTCACATGTTTGCTGCACAACTACACACAAGAAGTTTAGGAGTTGATATAAGTTTACAGCTTGTTATTCAAAGTCAATTCAGCATCATGAAGCCAAAGAAACACACTTTATGTGTCCCAACATTTAGGAATGATCCATTTTCTTCACCTGAGAGTGTTTATTCCTGCTGCGCTGATCATAAATCAGCCGATATTTCATGCCAACAAAGGAATGTGTCGGAGTTCTTTTTGTTGAGTTAAAATTTAAAAAAAAAAAAAAAAAAAAAAACGTTTTTCAAAGAGAAGTTTGAATGAAAAATAGTTTTTGAGAGAATTTGCTGACTCGGTTTTTTGATTGTGTAAGATTCATCCATCATTGGTCCAGGTGCAGCGGGAGTTAGCCGGAGCAGTGTGTGTGTGTGTGTGTGTGTGTGTGTGTGTGTGTGTGTGTGTGTGTGTGTGCCTCGGTCTGTCAGGTTGGAGTGTGAAACATCCTTTTGAAGTGAAAGAGAGAATTTACTGCTGCTTTCATCCTCTGCCATGACACACAGTCTCTCTCCCTCCCACACACACACACACACACACACACACACACACACACACACACACACACACACACACACACACACACACACACACACACACACACACACCCCTCATCGCTCGCCTGTCATCAGGTGTATCAGCTGTCTGTCAGTTTCTTCCCTCTGACCTCCGGTCCTCCGGCTCGCTCTCTCATCACCACATCTCTCTTCTTCGTTGGTTAATCCTCCTCTCTCTCTCTCTCTCTCTCTCTCTCTCTCTCTCTCTCTCTCTTTTCATCCACACATAGAGGTCACATTTAAAAACTGAAGACTTCTAAAGAACTGGTCTTATTATTGATTAACTGACTTTTAGTTGGTTAGCTGAGTTTTAAATCCCCAACTTTAAAGTCAGGGTTGGTCATTTCCTCCAGATCCACTTTTTCAGATTTTGGTGTAAATTGTCTTTAGGTCCTGACAGAAATGAATAACTCATGTGCTCTGAAAAAGGAACAAAGAAAATCTGTCATCTGTATCAGTTTGTAATCCTGTTAAAACTTCAACCAATGTCTGCCACGAGGTACCAATCTGAAGAACCAATCACACGCCTCCCTGTCTCCCTGCTCGTTCTCTACCCCTCACATGCTCGAGCCCACACTCAAAGTATGAGCTGAGGTCCACTTCTGGAGCAATGGCGCTTGTGCATGTAATTGAGGGGGCGTGGCTTTAGAGGGAGCACAAAGGGGTGGGGGGGGTGGGGGGGGTTGCAGACGGGGCACTGAGGGAATACTACTTTCAAAATCATGCTAGTTTTTAGTAAATCACAAACCCTGCCTTTAAGTAACGGGCGACCTCTGCTCAACGATTCTTCTTCAAAATGTAGAATGTGTTCGCATGGGGAGTGTTCTGGTGTCTGTTTGTAGTACATCTGTTGTCTGAGCTGTGTTGACCAATTACATTTCAGCAGGCTTCAGTAAAAACAGTTTGTGTACTAACGACACACCAGCTCCCATTGATGGCGCTCTAACGATGGTTTAAGAATAAGATACCTTCATCGTCTTTGTAGGCAACTACAAACGAGAGTAAGCTCAATACACAAAAGCTAAATGATGCAGCGTGTTTGAAGTGCAGCATTAGTCTCTATAAAGAAATATCTCCTTCCCTCCTTCAGTCCTGACATGTTGTAAAGATCTCAGACTGCACGTCGGCGTTTTGAACTTCACACCGTTTTTAAGTTCAGTGTCAGAACTCAGAGCGACAATCTCAGAATTCCTCTCTGCCCGATGGAAAGGGGGTTTGATAGATGATAGCTGTGTGTGTGTGTGTGTTTGTGTGTGTGTGTGTGTGTGTGTATGTGTGTGTGTGTGTGTGTGTGTGTGTGTGTGTGTGTGTGTGTGTGTGTGTGTGTGTTGTCCTGTAATGTAAGCCTTCATTCCTGCTGCTCTCTGTATTTGAGGTTTAGCTGGAGTCTGGTTTTGATTGAGGCTACATGATGTCACGCTCACTGGGAATCTGAACCAACTACCATAATAGGCCCGTGTGTGTGTGTGTGTGTGTGTGTGTGTGTGTGTGTGTGTGTGTGTGTGTGTGTGTGTGTACAAGGAGATCCAGAGAGAGGAAAAGAAGGAGCAGGAGAGAGTCAATGCCGCTCCTCTCTGTCGCTAACAGACGTCTTTAAACTCTTTCAGAAGATGTCTCAGACAGTTTCACACCTCGTTACATCTCTCCAATCGATTTTCCTCTTCTCACTAGTGTTCATGAAGCTCGTTTTGCGCCGTCCTCTGCCTGCTTTCAACATTTGTTTTGAATATAAGTGATTAAGTTATTAGAAACACAGTGAAATAAAGTCACCAGATTCAGAGTTTCTCGTTCTTCCAGAGAGAGAGAGAGAGAGCTGGGTTGTGGAGGGAACATGAGACGCCGGGTGCTGCAGGGATCCTACTGCTGACCTGCAGCCAAGTGGGACAGGAAACTAAGGGGGGAGGAAGGGGGGGGGGGGGGGGGGGGGAATAGAAAGATTGGGGAGAAAACAGATGATGAGGGGAGAGGGAAAGGGAGAAAGCAAAAGAGAGGATGAGGAGGTGGAGAGATGTTTGGATCAGAGTGAGATTGGGGAATAAGAAGGAAGAAAGACAGAGAAGCTGAGGGATACATAATGCAGAGTGTGTATGTAAGGGAAGGAGAGAAGGAGCTAAATAACAAAGAGTAAAGGAAGAGAAAGACTATCAAAAAGAAGAGGGCAACAGAGAGAAAGACGAAAGAGAACAAAAGTTGGGAAAAGAGAGAAACAAGTAAAAAGGAAAAAGCAACAGACGACAGAAAAGAACATGAAGTAAAAGAAGGAGGAGGTGGAGGGGAAGAAGAAGGGGGGGTCTGAGGGAAGGGAGCGGGGATGAGTGAGTGAATAAAGAAAAGTGAGGATTAAACAAAGAGAGAGAGAGAGCAGCTGTTAAAACGAGTCCTTCACTCTGCAGCAGATTCCTCCTTTACATTCACCACGATGAGAAACTCTGTTAGCATGGTGGTTACATGAGCCGCTGTAAGCAGGCTGTAGTGCTCGAAAACGGGCGGACCGGGTTCGAATCCGACCTGTGGC
>NC_089205.1:29168249-29180749 GCF_963930695.1 Labrus bergylta
TAGGTTTATTTGGAGGCTTTTCAGATCTCTGGTTTGAATTTCATTTGACAAAAAAAAAACGGCACATTTTCTCATATGCAATCGTGAGAGGAGCCAGCACTTTGTCGTTCCCTTAATCGATGAAGACGAGCGCTCAGTCACGACTCTCTTCGGGGTCTCGATCCTTGAGTGATTTGTTTGTTTAGTGTCAGTTTCTTCCCTCTAGCGTCTGTTTTCTTTCTTCCTGGAAAAGATGAAACAGTCTGATGAGCTAAACCTCAGATTTAAAAACACATCAAGGTGCAGGTTTTATTCAGACTCTAACATTTGGTGTTCAAGACGCACTTTTAATACCTTTCCTTCTCCATCTAAAAAGTGGGCTTCCTCCATTTTGCAGCTGTGACCATGATATACTACATTCAGGAACATTGCCGTTAGCTTTAGAGACCGGCAGGTTTGATGCCATTGCAGAGGAAGACCGAGTTTGTTTGTTGTGTGAGTTAGGAGAAACTGAAAACAAGAGATTCACTTTTTGTTTTACTGCCTGATGTACTCTGACATCAGGGATCTTCTTTTTAAAAGAATGTCTTCAGTTTATGTCGATTTCTTTTGGCTGGACGATTCTGAAAAACTTGAGTTGTGTTTTAAAAAAAGGAACTTTTGTTATAGCAGATTTTGTTTGTAAAGCCTGGGAAAAAATACATAACACGTTGTTTAAGACTGAACTGTGACAGGAGCCGGCGACTTTGTAATGTTATGATTTGTAAATGTGAACCACTGCAACTGAATTCTTTGTCTTATGAGCCCATGAGGGTCGGGCACTTTGTGTGCATGACAAAAATCAAATCAAAAAAATATAAATGTTTAGAAAGCTGAGAGGTTGTTTTTTTTTGGGGCTGTAATCTATCTGAAGCTCTCTCATCGCCGCAAGTTCTACAGCCACCTTCACCCACTGCACGCCGCCTGACCCGATTGACAATTCGGCCCCATAATGACGAGGACCAGGCTGAGGACTTTACTCCCTTATTAGGTCATAAATAATCCTGCATTTAAAGAAAATGGTGCGAAAGGGGCGGCTGTGGCTCATTGGTAGAGTAAATCGTCTCTCAACCGGAAAGTTTGGGGTTGGATCCTCAGCTGCTGCAGCCACATGTCTGATACGTCCTTGGGCAAGACTCTTAACACCGATTCATTGTCAGTGTATGAATGTGTATGAGTGGATTAGTTACTTGTCACTTTGCATAGAAATTATACCATCAGTGTGTGAATGTGTTGGTGTGACCTGTAGTGTTAAAAGCTCTTTGAGTAGTCAGAAGACTAGAAAATAAATAAACAAGCTCAAGTCCATTTACCACTTACCATGAACTATTATTGAAAAGACTAGTCTATACAAAATCAACAATCGAGCAGAGTAGGTGGGCAGCATGACTCTTTTAGCAAATTGCTCGCAGGCTGTCGGTCTGTACTTTACAGCTATCTCCGAGAGCTCAGCCATAATACTCCACATGGTGGAAACAGATGGTACACACAGAGCTACACAGCTGACCAGAAACTGACCGTTGTGGACTTTGATGAATGCAAAAGGGAAGACGCTTTGAACCTGTTTTCCTGTCTGGGAGACCCCCAAGATGTAGGCTGCGGTTTCTGTACTGTACTTGTGCGACTCTTACTGTGACTCCTCATTGGTTATTTTTGTTCTACGCTGGTCTCCTGGGTGAAAGGAGACCCGTCCATTGCCTCTGTTCACCTGTCTGAAAGTGGACTGTATCGATGTTTCTCCTGCTTCCCCTGACTCCTCACAGTGCAGGACCGTCTGAACACATCCTCTGATCGTCTCACATTGCTGTGAATGAGTCCTAACTGGCTTATGATTCAAATTTATAACTCTGCTGATCGCTTACAAAACAGCAACAAAAACGTCTCCTCCTTACTTTAACTCTCTGATCCAGGTCTACACTCCCTCCCCTCCACTACGCTCTGCCAATGAAAGGCGTCTGATCCAACCTTCACAACAGGGTCCTAAGACGCTGACTAGACTCTTCTCCTCTGTCGCCCCCCGGTGGTGGAATGAACTTCCAAACTCCATGTGATCTGCAGAGTCCCTCTGCACCTTTAAGAAAAAGCTAAAGACCCAGCTCTTTCATGAATACCTACTAACTTAATGATGATGGTCTCCATATTATTGATGATGATGATGGTTTTTGTTTGATAACGACGACTTATAAGATGGTTTCTATACTGATTAGAGCTCTCAAGAACTGCCCTCAATGTTGTGCTTTGCCTCTGGTCACTTCCTGTCAGCACCTGTGTGTCCAATCAGACTCAAAGCTGATCGTTTGCTCTTACTCACATTGTTCCCTTTTTTCTAGATCCTTGCTTGTGTTGTTCTTACTCTCTGATGTACGTCGCTTTGGATAAAACGGTCTGCTAAGTGAATTGTAGAATTGTGGAATTATGACTATGCGAGTTAAACTTGAATTAGAGTGCATTACTTGTCTTGTTACAGACAACAGCTTGTTTCAATACTCCTGCTTGCTTCTTTGCAGCTATAATAAGACACCCAGAACATGTCACCAAACCACCAGCCAGTTACATAAATGCAAAAAGAGATTTCAAAGATCTTTCCCGTGTCTTTCTACAAACATGTTCCGGTCTTATTCTTTCTTGGAGACAGTAATGTAATCACCAGAAGAGCAGACTCCGGGTCTCTGTTGGCCTCTAACCTGCATTTTTCCCCACTGTGATCCGCTGGGTCAGATTTGGAGCGGGTTGTGCTGGATTGCAGGTTTTTGTGCAGCTCTGCTGGCACTCGAGACGAGCCTCTTTTGTTTGCTTTGTTATCCTGCATATAAAACGATAAATAAGTCCATGTCTCCAGGAATGCAGCGTCCTCGCCATCTGACGTCGCCAACAACAGAATGGAAATGCTTCTCTTTCTTTTTCCAAAATATCTCCGCACTTTGAGTGTACAGTGAACCGTGAAACAAGCTCCCATTAAAAATGACATTAACAGACGGGGATGTAATCTGTGGAAGTCGATCCACAGGGAGGACTGAGACAGATGCTGAGCTAATTTATGCTGCTGAAATCCACTTGGATGGGTTTGCAGTTTGTAATGTTGTAAATTCATGAGCTGCAGAGACAGTGGGGAGGCTTTGGAGGCTTTTTGGGGGGGGAAGTAATGAATTAAAAACAGAACAGAGAGAAATTCAAGTAGTGGAAGGTAAATCCAAGAATGCAGAGAGCATCGATCTGTGAGCTTTGCCCTTTACTTGCAGCCCTGTCCCTTTTTGGATGGAAGCAGTCGATCTGAAATGACGACGAGAAACTAAACAACAAACTCTTTGGGGATTTGAAAGCTTGATATAAAAATACCAAACTTTTTTTTAATGTGTTTTATGAGTCAAAATCGAGCAGCAACCTCTGGTGTTGAAAAATGAACCAAATGCTGAAGAGCAAAATCGTGCAGTTCGGTGAGTGTCCACTTGAGGCTGACTACAGAGCCACAGGAAGTCACACACACAGCAATTCAAAACTGCCCGTTTAATAGCAGAAAATACATTTTTCAAATTCACTTCGCATTCACTTTTATCCAAAGTGAGGAACATCAGAGAGTAAGAACAGCACAAGCAAGGATGTAGAGAGGAGGAGACAACGTCAGGAAGTGAAAAACAAACAGCTTTAAGTCTGATCAGACACACAGGTGCTGACAGGAAGTGACCAGAGGCAGATCACAACATTAACAGCTGTTCTTGAGAGTTTTTATCAGCATCAAAACCATCCTAAATATCATAATTATCAAACAAGACCATCGTCATCATCATCTTGAAGTTCGTAGGTGTTCATAAAGAGCTGGGTCTTTAGCTTTTTCTTAAAGGTGCAGAGGGACTCTGCAGATTAAAGGGGTTTGGTATTTCATTCCACCACCGGGGGGCGACAGAGGAGAAGAGTCTAGTCAGAGACTTAGGACCCTGTTATGAAGGTTGGATCAGACGCATTTCATTGGCAGAGCGTAGTGGGCGGGAGGGAGTGTAGACCTGGATCAGAGCGTTCAGGTTTTTGTCGCTGTTTTAAAAGTGAGCAGCAGAGTTTTATATTTGATGCGAGCGGTAACTGGAAGCCAGAGGAGGGAGATGAACAGCGGAGTGATATGTGTTCTTTCGGGTAGGTTGAACACCAGTCGCCCTGTTGTGTTTTGGATCATCTTCAGGGGTTTGTTAGGCACATAGTAAGACCTGCCAGTAGGGAGCTGTTTATAGCCTGGTTCAAAAAACCAAATAGGTCTGATTAGCTCACGTTTCGATCGGCACACACTGAACGGAGGGGGGTCCAACTGATCCACAGCTGTCCCAGTGTCGTCCTAATTGACTTGTATGTATCATACATTTAGAATAGCTTCAGTAGTTTCCTCAGCCTGCAGCAGTGAAACAGGCCGTAATGGCTGCAACATGATTCTCTGATGTTTTGTATTTCGCATGTTCCACCACAGAACCTGGCTCTTTCAACAGACTGTAGTTACACTTCCTCCAAACAAATGTCTCCCTGTTTTCTGGCAAATGTAGCTCAGGATATTTGAGCAGCAGGAGCAGAGATGATGATGATGGAAAATTAACAACAGAAAAAATGTGCTGCACTGCCTCCTCGAATGTCTTTAATGTGGTTTCCATTTCATTGTTGTCCTCTGATGGATTTTTTTTCCTCAACGCTGATCCAAACAGAGGCGGCTACGTGTCGATCTGCTGCATGACCTCCAGTCTGCATCATCACCCACGTCTCTGATCAGCTCAGTGGTTTGAAAAAGATCTGTCTGTTGAACAAACAAGCAATCACAGTTTTGACTCAGAACAAGGATGTCATATTCATGCCATGGAGCCAAAAGAAAAATCATGGAGCTGTGAGGTGCATGTGTGGAAAGTCAGGAAGACTTCCGGGGCAGAGTGTCTGACATTTTCTGGAAATGTACACCAGTGCATATGTGAAAGCAACTTTGGAATAACAATCTGAGCATGTCAGTGACAAAACAAGACCTTCCAGTCGACGGACTTAGATCAGGTACATTTGCCTCAAAGGATTACAGTCCAGCCTTTCACTTCAGCAGAATTAAAGGCTTTATATGAATAGACCAATCTGTCATGACTCTGTGAGTCATGACTGTCTACAATGGTCCCACTGTCTGTGATGCTTTCCGAGTTTTCCAAGTCTTATCTTCAGTTTGTTTACGGCCGACTCCTCCCCTCACATATAAAAGTTGTTTAATTGAGGGACTAGAGAAAATAATTCAATTCAAAAAACTTTATTTGTCCCCGGGGGGCAATTCAAAGGCACACAGAGCAGTAAATTAACAACAGTGCAAGTAAACAAAACATTTTAACCTCAATAGAAAGTGTCAATTTAAATACAACTTAAAGCTTAAACTTAACTTAAAAATACAAAATATAAAATAGTAGATATAAGTGCACAGTGATCGGACTAACAGATGTAAACAGATGTAAACAGAACTATGTGCAGTAAACGAGAAATAAATATATATATATACAGAACTATATGCAGTAAACGAGAAATAAATATATATATACAGAGCTATGTGCAGTAGTGACCAGATGTAAACAGAACTATATGCAGTAAACAAGAAATAAATATATATATATACAGAGCTATGTGTAAGTAGGCAAATACTAAATGATAAGTTATTAAGGTGCATGGTGAATAATGGAACAACAGAACTAATATATACAATATAACTGTAAGGTAAAAATTAGATAAATAAAGTGACCGTAGTGCGATGATGGATAAGAAACAACAGGAATAAAGTTAGCAGAACTGTATGAATACTGATATAAAAGGGATAGAATATGATGTAGTGCATGAGACCAGATAAAGCAGAGGCAGTTAAGATAACATACTGTACTCACTGCTTAACTGTGTTTCTAGCTCACGCTCATTTCAGGTAAATTTACATGCAGCGTCACGATGCGAGCATAATAAAGATCACTAGCATTAGCATGCTAACACAACAATGCACCGTGAGTTGTTTTGGTTTCATGCTCGTGCTCGAGGGCGACATCTGCTGGATCAAAAAAATCACATATAAAGACTTTTAAGAAATCTACTAGACCAAGTGCAAAACCTTTCTGTAACCTTTCTGACTCCTACATCTAGCACAGCTTGATTAAAGGACCCTAAATACAGTCATTTACCACCTCGGACAGTTTGAATATTAAGGTGTGATCATGATGTTATTGCACATTTTTTTAAAGTAGAAGAAGAAAAATTGTATGCAGTACCTCTTACAGAGAGGTCATGGCGTTGGGATACCTTGAAATTGCATTTTTTTTGCAAAAGCAAACACAACTGAAGGGTGGAAATGAAGGAGGACAGATTTGAGTTAGGAGGTTAATAGTCCTTCAGGCGGCCGTGCAGACTGCAGGCGGGTGTTATGTTACCTCTGATTGGTGGAGAAGAATTCAGGCTCTCGGGAGCAGAGCTGTAATTATCTTCAATCTGTGAGAATATGGAGGCAGAGATGAAAAACTGGCTTCAGGTGTTTCACAATGACACCCAAGCTCTTGTTTCTCTCTGTCTTCATCAGAATCTGTTAAAAAAAAAAAAACGAGCTGAATGGATAACAAATGAACTTCTGTGAGTCTTTTCTGTTTTTGCACAGAGGTGAGTTTTTATCTGCTGGACGTCTGGCTGTCTGACGGAGATTGGATGGGAATCTTTCCAAGCACGGTTTCTAGGAATGTCTCCTGCGTACGTTCTTTTCTATCGGACATGTGCTTTAGATTCTTCATGCAGAGGTCAGTGTTTATCTGAGGGCTGAGGTCGGTTTCCTTCAGTCGGGATTTGTCTGAGATCTGAGAGAGATTCTGCTGCGTTTCTCCGCTGTCCAAGATGACTGATGAGAACCTCGTCTGAGTTGTAATTTTCAGACCAGCATCGTCATATTTTGAAGCATAGGGTCCAAAAAAAGGCTAGAGAGACAGAAAAGTCAGTATACTACATTTCCTTCAAAGTATGTTTTATATGGGTAGTGCAGCAGCTTACAGATCAACAACCGAGGTGCGGAGGTGTTTCAGCACAAGGCCTTCATCAGGAGTGGAAACTGGGCGGCTTAGTTAAGAACCCCTTCTGTTCACTTCACTATAAACTCCAAGCGCTTTGCATCATTCACCTCAATCACACACAAGATAATGTAATTATGGCAAAAGACTTCCAGATCAAGTTGGAGCTCTTGCATGTTCTTGACACTTTCACATTTGGATCGGGATAACCAGTGAATGACAACGCCTGCCCTAACCCTTACCTGAATGTTTTATTCATCTTTTATGGAGTCCATTTTGACTTTAGTGATGATCTGCTGTTTTCGTAACCTCAGCATCGTTAACAAAAACAGGCGGGGAAATATTGTTAAACTTTGTCAAAAGATAGTTGGAGTTGACTTGAATGATCTTGGCCATGTTTTTCAAGTAAGAGCCACTCGAAAGGCAAAGGCCATCTTGGAAGACCCTCAGCACCCCCTGCATGCAGAGTTTAGACTTCTGCCGACAGGGCAGCGGTTCACTTATGTAAGGAGGTCGAAAATCAAATAGATACCTGAGGTCGTTTGTTCCATCAGCTGTTGGGTTTTTAAATAAGCTGTAGGCATTGTTGCCTGGACACTTTTACTATGGACCGTTGGTCTTTTGTCCCTTATCTCACTCACATCCATCATGGTGATATCCACGGTAGTTATGTTTTATATGTATGTATTTATGTCATTGTTCTGTTTTTTATGGATGTATTGACTGTATGGACCGCTGTTGCAAACCAAATTGCCCCTCAGGGACAATAAAGAGTTTCCAAATCCAAATCCAAACCCTAAACCAACCAATATGGACTATATGAAACTTTCTTTTTTCTGTGTTAGTAAAAACAATGACTTTGGTATTTATTTCTAATTAAACGATGCTTCTGGAGGCAGCTGTGTGCCGCACTTCAGACCAAGACAAATCTCCCCAAGGGGACATTGAAGTGTATCGCATCATATCATATCGTAGCTAGTTGCCCTGTATACTACCGCACATGTCTGCACAGTGCATTCTTCTCACAGCTTATTTCCTATTGCAGATTAGTTGTGCATAAAATCATTTCTTGAAGTTAATTTCAGGTTTGAGGAACGTTGAGAATCTGCAGACGATGATGTGTTTCAGAGTTTGTTTCTGTGGTTATTCTTCAGACTTCCTGCTGAACCCATCAGTGATGAGTCTGTAGAAGATATTACTGCTGCTCTGAATTCCTCTGGACTCTCTCGTGGTTAATCTGAGGGGGAAGAGCCTCATATCGCTCTCTCTCTACCCCATCATTACCTTGACCTCCTTCCCTCCCTCCATTCCTCCCTCCATCCCCCCCTCCCCTCTTTGCTGCTCTCCTCTCTTTCTATCTCACAGCTTGTATCCAACAGTCTTTGGCTTCACGCTGTGATGAATGTTTGCTGAGGAGCCTCCTCCTCCTCCGCCCTCCATCATCTCTTCAACACCGCTGCTATCCTCCTTCTTTTTTTCATCTTGTGTCTCTTTCCTCTCCATCATCTCAACAACCTGATTCTGTTTCTTCAGACTTTGTCAAAGGACTTCAGGAAGGTGGGATAGTCGGGGAGTTTCCATCCTCTTAAAGGTGTCTCACATGATTGTCATTATTGTCTTTGTGTGTTTCCTCCTCCTTCTTCATCGAACCAAGCAAACATTCTTTGACGTCTCCGGTTTCTTTGTGTCTCTGATGAACACTTTGATGGATGTTCGTCTTCTGGACCTGCCTTCTCCTTAACTCTCGTTCTACTCTTTGGGTTTCTTCCCTTCATTGTTCAAAGTGTCCTGAATGTTTTAAAGAAATCTTTACTTTCTGACCTCCCTCACTTCATTTTTGCCTCTTTCTGCAATCTCCTCACTTCCCTTCATTCGTCCTTAAACTTGTAATGAATGTTTGTCAGAGCTCTAAACAGCTGTGAATTCCTCCTCCTTCCTTTAGCATCCCTTCATTTCATCCTTTATCGCCTTTTTCTGGATAGTTTCTCACCTCCTGAAAGCTCCCTCTCACCTCCTGCACCTCCTTTATCTTCTGGTCCTCCTCATCTCTCCAAATCCTCTGATTAAGTTCGACTCTGCTGTCCTTCATGTTGTGATAAATCATCATCAGAGAAGGGGGACGACTGAAGTGTCTCCTCACCGGTTGCTGCTTGTAATTTCACCTTCATATCCATCACTAAATCCTTGCAGGGTTCATGCAGACTCTGGTCCTGGTTCAGTTTATTCAGCTCTAATTGAATCCTGAAACACATTAATCTGAATGAGGAAATTAACCAACAAAAAAAAGCTTCATTTATAACAGCTTAAGACTGTCAAGAGTCATTTGTCATGAATTAGGAGGTATTTTTTAATACTTTTGTTTAAACATTAGTCCACCATCTGGAAATCTGGAACACCCTCCCCTCAGACATCCCAATGCCCCATCTTTAGACTCATCTGTTCTCCACAGCCAAACCATCATAACACTGCAAAAACTCAAACCTCTCTCTCTCTCTCTCTCTCTCTCTCTCTCTCTCTCTCTCTCTCTCTCTCTCTCTCCACAGTTCGGTGGCCGTGCTGAGGGAATGCATGAAAAACAAGACGCTGGTTAGTTTCTTCCAGGAGAGGCAGGCGACTCTGAACCACTCGTTACCTCTGGAGACCTACCTGCTCAAACCGGTGCAGAGGATCCTCAAGTACCACCTTCTTCTTCAGGTGATACTCCCAATACTTTGTTTAGCACTTCACTTCCTTTACATCCTGCATCCAAACTCTGTTACCTTTAAAGACATCTTCCTCTGCACAGAACAACAAAATGACCGGCCACTTCAGTTTAACTTCTTAAATGGGCTGCAATAAATGGTCAATGGACTTGAGCTTTTCTAGTCCTCTGACTACTCAGAGCACTTTTACACCGCAGGTCACACCTACACATTCACACACTGGTGTTAGAGGCTGCTGTGTGAAGAGTCCATCAGTATTAACTCATCCATTCATATGCACATTCACATGGGGTTAAGTGTCTTGCCCAAGGACATATCGGAAATGTGGCTGCAGGAGCTGGGGATCGAACCAACGACCTTCCAGTTGAGAGACGACCAACTCTACCGCTGAGCACCAACCCCCCTAACTACCTTGAAATACATAATATACATATATAAAGTGTCTCAAGTTCAGGCATTTCCTTTAGTTCTGCATGAAGTACACAAATACTCCTGATACAATAGGGCAACAACCAAAACACTTCATGCAATTCATCCAAAACTTCACAAACATTGTGATTAAAGCTTCTCTGGGTCGTCCAATGAAACATTTTAAAAACTCTGGATGGGTAAACACATTCAAATCTTCTGTTCAATATGTGCAGTTGTTAAAGGATTCACTGAGGGCTCAGAGATTTCCCAGAGGAAGTTTGATGGGTCTTTATGAAGCTTTTGTTTCCAGGGCAACGAGACTGTTTCCTGCCTGTAAACAGAGCTTTTGGCTAAAAACTACAACAGCAATAAAGCTGTTTCCTGTTTTTCGGTGAAGACGTGTGGACAGAGGGCAGCTGAGGACACGGACCCCCCTCTGTGTGTCACCCTCTCGGGTCTTAAAGATGGACAGCTTTTCAGTGTGCATCCCACATGTGAATTCTGCTGTTTGTCATTGTCAGCTCACATCTGCATCTGAGCTCACAGCCAATAAAACAAAGAAGAGACGGTGACATCATTACTCAGGATGAGGTCCCCTGAAGAGAACCTGCCTCTGGGTCAGTGTTGATTTAAAAAGGTTATGTGAAACACTTGAGCTGCTCTGGGGAAAGAATTACCTCCAGTTCCAGAGGAGATGCACAACAGTTTTTTAAACATGCACATTTTGGAAACAAGCTGCTGAAGTGCGTTTCCTCTCCAGGATGCCGAGGCTCAATCTTAAAGATGAGCTGATGAACTTGGATATCCAGAGGGAGCTTGAACTCGAGCCAAGGATTCTTAGCATGAAAATGTGTTTTTGAGCATCGTATCGGGAAGCCTTCTGGGCTCGTTCCTTGGGGTTTTTTCAGGGCATGTCTGACTGAGAGACGCTGTTGTAAAGTCCATCTTGGCATCTGTATCCCAGAGGAGGAGCTGGACAACACTGCTGGTGAGAGGGACTTCTATGATCACCTTGAAAAACACTGACATGAGGTCTGAACCAAGTGGAAACCCCCGGTGTTGAAAAGTGAACACAGAGTTCCTCGAGTGTCCACTTGAAGCTGTCTTCAAAAAGACAAGGAATCCCCATTGGGTCCCATATTAAAATGTTAATTTTTACAGCATGGTTCACAAGTCGAATGTGGTTTCTGTAGCTCTTTTGCATCTTTGTTAGGAGGCACCTTAGCTCTGCCTCTTTGCCTGTTCCTGACTGTTTGAAGTGTAGCTGGAGAAAGTATTTCCAATATGGCGACCACCAATCGTTTTGCTTCTAAAACACCAATGGCAGGCGTCAACTGGACACCGGCCATGTTTTATACAGTCTATAGTCTGAACACACAATTTCCATCCTGCACTGTAAGATGGACCCTTAGGGGGTTAGTGGAGTTAATTTGTCCACCGAGGGACCAGAAAAGAGAGAGGCCTCAATCACTCGCTCATATAGTCTAACAGTGACAGTGTACAGTGTGTAGCACCAGGTAAAACACTACCTTGGCACCGCCTAGTGGCTGGACATATGAATTACTCCTATCGCCACAGACACGAGGTTCCCACCAGTAACAGGTTGTGTATCGGGGGCTTTAGAACCCTGCATTGGTGGTTTAACACATGGGTAGTTTGTAGTTTGATTTGGCCATTTATTGGACTACATTTCTGGTCCCAGTTTTCAAGCTCCGAGGGAGAATTGATTTGGATTGGGGTGAGGAAAGGAGAGGAGGAAGGAGGAGAGGAGGTAAAGAGGGGGGGAGGAAGGAGGATTGGAGAGAGGAGGGGAGAAAGGGGGAGAGGAGGTAAGGAGGGAGGAGAGGAAGGAGGTGAGGAGAGGAGGGAAGGAAGGAGGAGAAGAAGTAAGGAGGGGGGAGTAGAGGAGGGAAGGAAGGAGGAGAGGAGGAGAGGAGGTAAGGAGGGGGGGAGGAAGGAGGATTGGAGAGAGGTGAGGAGAGGAGAGGAGGTAAGGAGGGAGGAGAGGAAGGAGGAGAGGAGAGAGGGAGATAGAAGAGGAGGGAAGGAGGAGAATAGAGAGAGGTGAGGGGAGAAAGGAGGAGAGGAGGTAAGGGGGGGGAGTAGAGAAGGGAAGGAAGGAGGAGAGAAGGTAAGGAAGGGGGGAGGAAGGAGGATTGGAGAGAGGTGAGGAGAGGAGGGGAGAAAGGGGGAGAGGAGGTAAGGAGGAAGGAGGAGAGGAGAGAGGGAGATAGAAGAGGAGGGAAAGAGGTGAGGAGAGGAGGGAAGGAAGGAGGAGAAGTAAGGAGGGGGGAGTAGAGGAGGGAAGGAAGGAGGAGAGGAGGTAAGGAGGGGGGGAGGAAGG
>NC_089205.1:29190749-29240749 GCF_963930695.1 Labrus bergylta
GTCTTTTTTTTTTTTACAGCTCCGGCTAAAGATATCGAAGCAGTGTTTCATCCCAAGGGTGAGTTAAAAATCTTAGAGAGTAAACTCATAAAATGACTTGACTACTTGAGCAGAAAGTGACAGCAGCTGTATGGTTACGTTTTTATTTCTTTAGCATTAAAATAGTAGTAGTTAAAGGAAGAATCTGCAATAAATAAATCATAAAGTCTGTCCTGTGTAAATGTGTCTCTGAGTCCTGACTGTCTACAATGAGGGAGAAGCTCGAGTCCCGCTGGCTGTGTTGTTGTCAGAGCCGTGTTTACATGGACGGGACGGCCGGCTCCTCCCCTTGTGTATAAAAGCTGTTTTAGTCAAGAACTAGAGAGAAGAAGAAGAACATACTCACTGATTATTTGGATGTTAGTAAGAGTTTTTAGATCACGCTCATTCTGTGTCAGTTTACATGCAATGTGAAGCTACCAGCTAACGTTAGCATGCTAACACAACAATGCAGGACACAGGTGATGGAAACTCAAGCAAAGGACGATTTTGTCTGGTGCTTTCTCTAAACTCCGTCATGCAAACGTGAGTGTAGAGGGGTTGGAGGTGTGTCTCTTGAGGAGAGTGGAGGCTTCAGCGTGGAGGAGGCGTGGCCAAACAGCAATATGTTTTGGTTTCATGCTGGTGCTCAAGGGCGACAGCTACTGGATCGAAAAGACGCACATTCTCTTCAACAGCAAGAAATGTGTCCACAATGTGCTCAAAATATGAAAACCATTATGAATCTTTTTATATGATATATTTCGAGATGAATATGAATATGTCCATCCTTGTTGTACATGTCATTCTATTTAAAGCGACGTTATGGAGGAATTTCATTCAGCGCCTCCTGAAGGTCTCTGAGAGTAACTGCACGGCTGTTAAACGTAGTGTATTGACTTAGCCAGCTTGGCGTCAGGCTCTCAGCCTTCTGATTGGGTAGCTGATTTATTCGATACTTTGAAGAGTTATTTAACCTCAATATAAATAAAACAAGGAAACAAATGAGATGGTGAGAACATCCAGAGGTAGTAAGCCAAAGGAAGTTGTAAAGACAAATTGCTGCTTGTTGAATGATGTAGAGTTATTACATTAAATTTGCAGATCATGTGATAAAACCGTATTGCCTTGAAGCTCTGTAGGTGATGTCTTACTCTCTTGATTTACAACGGTTTACCGGTAGTGTGAACACAGGGTTTGATTTTGGCCCAGCGCTGCAGAGCTAACTGTCAATTTAATGCCTCGGTGTTCATGTTAAAACAAGAGATCAGAGTCAGAGGGATTTATTGTGTTGTCTGAGGTGTGCCAAGTCGAACATTATAATGTGAGTGACATAATCGTGTCTCTCTGTAACACTCTTCTTCTTCTTTTCTTCTCCGACTGTTTTCCTCTGCCGCCCGGGGATCCTGCAGCTCTGAAGGTAAGACGGAGATTCAGTACCTTCATGCGTCACTGACTGTGAAAACCAACTACACACCTCAAACCCACAACATATTTTAAAAGCAATGATTTTAATATGTAGCAATCTCACACAACTCAAGCGAGGTTGTCTTCCTCTGCCTAAATCTGTTCATGCCTTTGTGGATGCAGCCAAAGAATACAAATTGAGGAAGATTATTTAATACAAGGCTTCTGCTGTTGTCGTAGTATGATTTTCTAGAAAGAAAGTAAATATAAACCCCATGAAATGTACACACATTAGGTGCTGGATTACAGCTGCAGGCGCCCATCTGAAAGTCTCTGCACATGCGTGAGAGAGAAATAACTCTCCATGCCAGCAGGGGGCAGTAGTCTGTTGTTCTGATACGAGAAGACCGTTTTCACACCGCTGTCGCTCACCACTCGTATTATAGGTCGTCTACTAATGGAGAATAATGTCTGATAAAAAGTAGAAAATGGCGCTGGCGTTGTCAGTTCTTGGTCTTTTAGTGGAAAAAAGAAAAGAAGAAGAGGAGGAGACAAATAAGGAGAAACCACACTAATGGGTGAAAGCATGGATACTACAGAGACATGCTCAAGGGGCTTTACTGAACCTGAGAGGAGAGCTGGAGAGAAATGAAACAACAGAACAGCCAATCAGAGAGATTCCTCTCACACAGACCACCGACGCAGATTCAACATGTCGAATCGGGCAAAAAATGTCCGACTGGTAGCGATGGACACACCGCAAAAACTAAAGCGACGACCGCCCACGACGATATAAATAGGACCGACAGCCGACGATGTCCTCGGTGTGTCAGGATCTTTAGAGAGCATGTTTTGATCGGGCAAATTTCCCCCCATCGGTTACGATGCAGACATTACAGCCTGTTTTGTAGCTGACGGCTGAAGCAGGCTATTGGAGCAAATTCAAAACCTTTTTTGCTCATATGAATGAACTTGATGTCATAGTAACAGTTTGGGTCCGTGCCTTTGGGTTGACAGTGTTTTGGAGAGCGCTGGAGACGGAGAAGTTAGCCAAAAGTGCACAACCACACATGTCTGGGGGTTCCACAATGCCCGACTATGATTACAACCTCCAACAAAACACGACATATTTTATCACACATGAACAAAATAGCGTCCACAGGAACATTCACTACAGCTCGGCTACAGCCATCTGTCCATGGCATTAGCGCCGCTCACAACATAACTTCATGGATAAAAACAAAGGCGCTCCCCTAGTAACAGTCTTAAAGGTACATTCCACAATTTCAACTTGTACATGATCAAGCAATCGCTGACCTCTTCAATGAGTTTCGTTCAGGTCAGTGATACAGCATGAGAGACAGTCCTTAAGGAAAATAAATGATGACACACACGTCAGTCAGTGATTTTGAAAAGTGCCCGTGTTTCGTTTGGTGGTGTGTTTTTTGCAGCAGGCAGGAAGCGAGGGCGAGCTGTGTCCGACAGAGAGTCTGGGCTCGGCAGGCAGCAGCAGCACGCTTGCGTCCTCCGTGATCGAGGTGGAAGCTGAGAGGGCCGAAGCGGGACTGATTAACAAACAGCGTCCAAACCCAGAGGACGAGGTATTTAAGTGTGACACGTTAGGGACTCAGCCTAATGCTAACACGATGTCAGACCTCTCAGAATATATTTGATTACATGAGATTGGAACAGTAAAACAGGATGTGTCTTGGCATATCATTTTATTCAGTCGAATCATATTTATTTGTTTGACTAAACCAGATGGGATTTAATACAATTGGATTAGAAAGTCCTTCTGGGATCAGCATCAAAAAAGATTGATGTCCAAGAATGCATTTAAATTCATTATTACAATCTGACTGGGGAACAAAAAAGATCCCAAAAGTGATGAAAAATTGTTTAGATTAAAAAGTAAATGAGAAAATGGATACCCATATGTTTAGAAATGTTACATTCAAAGACCAAACACTTCAAACACATGACATCCCTCTGAGGTCAGTCCTGCACATGCATGGCCCCTCTGCTAAGTCAGCGATAATAAATATGCTATGTACAGTTACACTTTTAGAAGAAGGTGGTGCCTGTAGTGATGAAGTAATTCAAAATGGTTGCATTTAGATTAGGTAATGGCAGCAAAATGTTTTGGTTAGGAGTGGGAAAGATCCTGCTTCAAGTTAAAATAAGCCTTTATGTCTGTACAGTAACTAATGACTAACTATCTAAGTAACTAACATGGTCAGTGTTTTGAAAGAAATCAACGCTGACCAATGGTTTTCATGTGGAAATGGAGCGCCGGTCTTTGAGAAAAGAAAGTCATGTTTATTTGACAAATCCATCTGTCCAAATTGCATAGCTGATTTTCTCTTCCTGAATACTGGTAACCTAACCTCAACATCAGATCCACAGACTGAGTCGCCCATTGGTTTCTGAGTTCGTAGTTTTGAAGCCAAACGGTGGTTGTTGCCGTATTGGAGATGCAGTCTTAGTCATTCTAACGACAGGCAAACAGGTAGTCCTGAGGCGGGCCTTAGGGCTCTTGACAAACGCCCCCTCTTGCTGCCACATCAGTGACACTTTTAATTATACTTCTTAAAATCAAAATGGACCAGACTGTAAACATTTGGACAAAGTTATGGAGCTATTATTGTGGCAAAACTATTTGAATATGTGTACACAGATCCACAAATGTGTAAACTAATCTGCAAATATGTAGACCAATTTCATTTTGGAGCTCAAGGGGCGACATCTACTGGAGCAAAAAGTCACACATTCTCTTCAACAGCAAGGAATGTGTCTACAATGAGGGAGAAGCTCGAGTCCCGCTGGCTGTGTTGTTGTCAGAGCCGTGTTTACATGGACGGGACGGCCGGCTCCTCCCCTTGTGTATAAAAGCTGTTTTAGTCAAGAACTAGAGAGAAGAAGAACATACTCACTGATTATTTGGATGTTAGTAAGAGTTTTTAGATCACGCTCATTCTGTGTCAGTTTACAGGCAATGTGAAGCTACGAGCTAACGTTAGCATGCCAACACAACAATGCAGGACACAGGTGATGGAAACTCAAGCAAAGGACGATTTTGTCTGGTGCTTTCTCCAAACTCTGTCATGCAAACTTGAGTGTAGAGGGGTTGGAGGTGTGTCTCTTGAGGAGAGCGGAGGCTTCAGCATGGAGGAGGCGTGGCCAAACAGCAATATGTTTTGGTTTCATGCTGGTGCTCAAGGGCGACACCTACTGGATCGAAAAGACGCACATTCTCTTCAACAGCAAGAAATGTGTCCACAATGTGCTCAAAATATGAAAACCATTATGAATCTTTTTATATGATATATTTCGAGATGAATATGAATATGTCCATCCTTGTTGTACATGTCATTCTACTGTCAATTTAATGCCTCGGTGTTCATGTTAAAACAAGAGATCAGAGTCAGAGGGATTTATTGTGTTTTCTGAGATGTTTACATATTTATTAATGGCAGTGAGTTTTTTCAGCTGAAAATACACACAAATGATTGCTTACAACTGAGGCGGGCCTCTCCATTGGCTGTCATTTTACACGTGACTTTTGCAACACTCCTGCCGTGCAAGATCCACAAATGCGTACAAATATCTTCAAATGTTTAATAGCTCCATATAAAGTGGGCATTTTAATTTCCTTGGACTTTGAGCTTCTAGTGGACATTCAAGGAACTGCATTTTTTTTGCACTTCCACTTTGACTCAATCTTTCAAACATTAAGCTAAGGATGCCTACAGCACATATTTTAAGACTGTCTAAGGTGCTGGATTTGATAAGTTTAGAGGGAAATTAAACCTGTATAAATGTATTCTTTTTTCATTCTTTTTTTTAAATGAGGAGGAAGAGGAAGAAGAGGACTTGATCCCCTTCAGCCCTCCTCCCACGCTTTCCATCACCGAAGAGATCCTGGAGTTCATCAACCAGAGCCGAGCCAGAGAAGGACTCACTGCCTTTCACACCAACACAACGGTTAGAATAACTGAACTCGATCATAGAAACAAAAATCTATCTTTAATCTGCATTTATGTTGTGCCATAGCTAAGTGTAATCTTCTCAATAATTTTTGCTTATGAGCCAGCACAGAGGCCAATTGTTGTTTAGGTATCTTGGTCAGATCAGCAGGCATCCAGTTTTAAAACATTGCACTTTCTTTTCCTCCAGGAGCTGGATCTACCCAAAGACAGTCAGCCCTCATCTAACCAGACAAACTTCACCTGCCCACTTCCCCCTGTTGCCTTCCCTTCCAGCCCTGATCAAAGAGCAACAACTGAACAAGAGCAGGACAGAGCAGACATGGAGAAGGACATCCCCCTTCAAAGTCAGACTGGTCGCTCTGGAGAGGAACATGAACTTGACATTGAGAAAACTATTGATGAAGTCGTAGAAGCTTCAGAAGAAACAAGTCCAGTTGAGAAAGGATTGGAGGGAGATGGAGAGACACGAGGAGAAGTTGCAGAAAAGGCCAAAGAAGAGGTGATAACAAGGGATGAAAGTGAGGAAGAGTGCACCATCATTGCCCCAATACAAGATCTTCATGCCTCAATCTTGACAGAAGAACCACCTCCGTTACCAAAGGAAGAGGAAAACAATGATGCTACCTCTTCCTCCCAAAATCCTGATGTCCTTCATCACCCTCTCCAGAGGCGCAATCCACCCACAAGAGGCTCCCACCTCACAAAACGAGACAAAAAGATCATAGAAAAGATTAGGAGTTACTATGAGGCAGCAGCTGAGGCCGAGGAGGATTTGGAAGAAGAGGAAGACGAACAGGGAGAAGGAGTTGATTCAAGAAGGAGAAACAGTTTCTCACAAATTCCATCTGGGTTGGTGAAGGAGTCAGTGTCACGGTTTGATGTGACTGAACACCAGGGGGAGCCAGAAGCTGGACCATCGATTGCTTTAGAAACAATTGAAGTTATCAATGTAGAGAGTGATCGAGAGACAGAGCCCTGTTCCCCCATTGGTCCCATGTCCCCCGCTTCTGCACTAGTGGCTGATACAGACAATGATGAACAGCCAACTAACTCAATCAGCAGCCAGGATTTTAATGCAGAAGGCCCAATCCAGTCTGCAACGCTCTCTGTCATGCAGGACAGGGAGGCCCCAGACCAAGTGTGTTTGAATCAGCAGTCAAACCCCAAAAGGCATGATAGAGAAGCGGCTGAGAAACAAGATAAAAATGAAAAGTCCTGCAAAGTAACTTTGGAGGAAGCACCTGAGGAGAGGCACGAGGAGTGGGAGACATGTGTTGAAGCCACTGGGGAGCAAGGTGGAAATTCACTGCAAGGAGTGGGACCATCTATTAACAAACAGTACAGGTCCAGAGATGAAACAACCAAAACAAGTGCTGGACACCAATCTGTAATGAATGGGCATGAACCTAAGCAAGCAGGTCAAATAGAAGCAAATGGAGGCCATAACGATCCCTCAAAACCCCTGACCAAAACTCAGTCATCTTGGACTAGAACCAAACAAGAAGAACTTACCAAGAATTGTGGGAATCTTGAGGGTATTCCCAGTCAGATAAAAGTGGGTCGGTGGTCACGCCACTCCAGGATTGTCACAGCAAACAGAGCCTTGTTTGAGGGCAGGGCATCTGACATAGCAGGTATTGGGTTATTCGAGGCCAGCCCTGTCGTTGATCATGTGCTGATGGAGAACTCAGAGCGAATTCTAAGCAAAGTCCAAACCCTGGCCAAGATGTACAGTGTCAAAGCCAACACCATGAAGGTCCCACTGCATCAGAAACGGGCCATTGCAGTACGGAATCATTTATCAGTCTCAAGTAGACTGTCTGGACTTTCGTCTCAAACTAAAACTAAATGCCAGACTCAGGATGTATCTCAAACCCAAGTACAGAACCCCACAGGGTACTGGCAGCAAGCAAAATACCAAATGGAAATCAGAGAAATGGATACCCACACAGACATGAAATATAGGACCCAAAGTCACTCAGAAGCCAAAGCTCAAAGCAAAAGCATAACGCAACCTATTTACACAAAAAGCCAGAGTCAGGCACTGACACATTGCCAAAACCAGAGCACGACTTACAGCAGGTGCCAGAAACCAACCATTAACCAGGCGGACCAAGTGATTCAAGAGAAGAAGATGATAAAGAGAGCACAGAGTCTGACCACTGGTAGGTTGCCTTTTCAAAAGCTTCTTTTAAGACCCTGTTTACACCTGGTATCAACATGTGGTGTCGTTGAACTCATCACAAGTGGAAAGCCCTTGAGTAGGGGCGTTTACACTTTGCATCAACAATGTGACCACCTGTACATCATTTACATCTGAAAGGAACATATTTGTCATCATGCTCACTAAGTGAGAGGCAGCATTGTTCTCAAAGCTCTTAACAGTGCTTCAGCAGATTATGCCACTGAAGGGGGTTTTCCTTAATTTGGCCCGGGACGCATAAGCGTTCCAGGACTCATTGGGGTGTGTTCACATCTTGCTTTAAGGCTATCCCCTCACCCAGGGGGGATGTTAATGCAAAGTGTGGGCAGGGCCTGTGATACAGTGATCTGGGCCTCAAGGTTAATTTTTCACTCTTATGATAATCACTGAGCTATTTCTTTTTTTGTTTTTCTCTAGATTCCCAGGAGAAAGGGGTGGCCCCCTGTGAGCCTCTGCTTTTTGGTCATGTGTTTGTCAAAGAGCAGTTGACCCCAACCCTTCCTCAACAGACAAGTGGAATAATCCTATCCAGGCCAAGGGACTTCATCTCTGCCTTGACCAAGGAAAGAGACTCCATTGTGGGCTGTATGTCAGATGACATTTGCCAGTATTCCACCACTCCTGGGGAAAATGCATCTACCCTACTAAGGGATCAGTCATCTATTCAGACCCAGAATAACAGCTACAACTCAGGAAGCTGTTCAGCTGAAAGATCATCTACAGCATCCAGATACCCCCACAAAACCCAACCTGAAGATCAGAGCTTCAGTTTGTGCTGCTCCGCCAATAATAGCCCCTTGAAGACCCCGGATTGTAGAGCCACCAACTGTTCAACTTCTTCCACAGGGAGAGGCGAAGTCCTGAAACCAAATGGGGAGATTGAACGGACAGACAAAAGAGAGGGGTGAGTGCATAATATTTACAGAGATGGGTGGGACATGACAAAGGAGCCATATTATCAGGGGAAAAAAATAGTGCCTTGTAAAGCTCAAGTTTAATTGCTGAGCTGTATTTGGTATAGTAGATGATTTTGTGCAAAATTTATGAGATTTGTGTTGTAGGGTTTTCTATTTTCAGTTCTTGTGAAATTAAAGGAACAGTATCATAAAACATACAGTTGACATCTATTATTATCCTGTGTTTATAATATTGCTCATGTTATTCTTAAGTAGTAGTTCTAACCATTGTCTTCAGTCAGGGCTTGTGCTTTTAAAACACTCTTTGATTCTCCTTATCTTCGTAGGTTGGAGCTGAATGATGGATGGCCTATTAACTCGATCATAGATGGCTCAGCATCTGTAAACATCATTTGCAATCCTGTGCAGTCTGGGCCAAGTCTTTCTGATCACTACATATCACAGTTGGGTTTTTCCAAAGAAGAACAGAAGCAGGACAAAAACAAGTCTAATATGCCAGCAGATGTACTGGAATACAAATTTTCCATGGAACATAGTGATGACAAAGACATATTAAACAAAAGTGTGCAGAGTTTTCATACAGGGCCTGAATACTTGGTTTGCCCAAGAACTGAGGATGAGGAAGAGTACCCAGGACAACTGGTGGCAGTGGTGGCCTCTACACAGAACCAGGTTCTAACAGACCATGGTGTTGTCTGTGGGAAGGCTCGGACGGAAACAGTAAACCTATTGGAGGATTGTGCCACAACCCTGGGGCCTTCTGGAGGGCCAAAGAAAGATCAGAACCTAACTACACAAACAGAATTAAATGAGAAAATTTGTTATTTGAATGATTATTCATCACAAACCAGGATGACTCCACAAGGTTCAACAATAACCTTTACAGAGCAGCCACATCATCACATATACTCTGGAGAACTTGCTGTTCCACCCCCTCTGTGTCAGCCATTGCACAAGACTTCTGAACCTTCACACATATTCAGCCATACATTGAGAGAAACTGCAGAGGACCACACAGCAAAAGGAAGGGAGGCACCCAATCTGTGGTCTTTGACTCACAATCCAGTATCACCACCTCCATGTGTGCAGTCCTTTGATTCCCTTCCGACATTCACCAGCCAAAGGCCACCAGCCCAGTCCACTACATTGGGTGATCAGGCTGTGTCTATAACCAGGAATGTCAAAAACCCATCTCCATATGAACATAGGTATGTTTGTGTCATATAGCAAATAACTTTTGATAAAGAACAAGTACAGAATATTGTGCCCCTTTTAACAGGCTGGGGTTTGATTTGTTTTGTTTTAAAACCAACCAAAACACTTATTACAATACACTTATTTTGTAGCATTACTTATTTATAGCATTTATTTATTTATATTTATAGCATCCCATTAATCCAGCCATCCAGATATACCTAATAATTCACTTTTTTTAGTCTACATCTGTAAATTTTGTAATTACTGTACATAGCACAGACTCTTGCACTTTCTGCTTATTTGCACTTCTGGTGAGATGCCAAACCTCATTTCGTTACTCTATACTTGTATATGTGTAATGACAATAAAGTTGAATCTCATCTTATCTCATCTCAAAAGCTAAAGCCAAGCTTAATGTTCTATAAAGCAAGTCTTCTTAACTGCTGGCACGTTGCTCAATCTGAAAGTTAATGATTATGAATGCCTTCTAGGCTTGTCTCGGGTATGACAGCCACAGCAAATCTTATTTGTTTTAGGTGTGTGGGCTAAAACCAAGTTCAAGGTTTTGTGATGTTGAGGGGAAATTAGAAAACAACAGTAGTTAGTTTTCCTTTGTTCTATAGTCCTTTAAATGTGGATCCAAATTAACCCTTTTTAATTGCTTGGTTGTCGATGTACATTTTAGTGGAAATATTTGTATTGGATCAGTATTTTCATTAAAAACACAAACTGCAACTAAATATTGCCTGTGCTGTAAGGCCTTTTTGAAATATAAAAAGAAACAAATCTATTATTGAGATAATTGCAAACAAAATGTAAAAAAAAAGACCCTTGAAAAGTATGTTCTTTTTAATATTTGCTTATCTTTCAGTTTCAGGGAACCGGACCAACAGAGCTCAAGAAACCCCTGCTGCCTGCCCACTTCCAGTGTCCCCTCAGACAGCCACTCATCTTTCAGACCGTCCTTGGAAATCTCCAGCCAGGAGGAGAGACCATACTCAGGCATTTCCACTCATGGACAGGACCAAAATCCCACTACAACACCCTCAGCCTTTCTACCCAGACATCACTCCCCTTCCCCTGTTAAAGCTCTTCCAACCTCTACTGTGTCCTCTGTAGGAGCAACTCCTTGCTCTTCACCATTTAGGGTGATCCCTGCATCTTCACCCATCCCTCTGTCTCATGATGATACCTCCCTGAACACTTTCTCCAGGGCTCCTCCCTGTTTCTCTCCAACTCTCCCATCTGGTATAGGCTCCTCAATTCAAGATCCTACTTCCTCCTCTCCTGCGCCATCTTCTGCTTTTACTCCCTCATCTTCAACCTCCTCTTCTTGGAGATCGTCATCCATAAGAGCAGGTCCTCCGCCCTCCCCTTCTTCTCTCCGCTCTCCTGCATGCTCCTCTCCCGTCAGTTCTTCTGCATTCACCCGATCCTTAGCAGCATCCTGCATTAGCCAGTCCATAAGTCAGAGTTTGGCAAGAAAGAACACTACCATGCAACAAGCCCCGCAAATAAACAGAGTCAACCAAAGCCCCTCCTCTCACCTACGACAACGGTCTCCTTCACCTAAACCCCCTCCCAGTCAGCAGAGCTCTAAAGATGGTTACCACCATCTAAGGAGTCCACCATCCTCTCCCTGGTCCACTTGCCCTTCTCCATCTCCCATGCAGTCACCTCCTCCCCCTCTTTCCCAACACTCGCCTTCCCAGTTTATGATGCCAGCCCATCAGCAGCCTCCCTGTCCTTCTTCCCCTTCCCCTCGTCCCTCATTCCTTCATGCCAAAATTGACTCATCAAAGAACGCAAACAACAACAACAATAACAATGGGGGTTGGACTGCAAGTTCACAGAAGGTACCACTTGCTAACGGTAGCACTAATGCCAAAGTAATGCAACAAACCCATGATCCTCTCAGCTCAGCATCCCATAATCGCGTGGCTCGGCCTTTTTCTGCATCTGAGCCCAGCTCCAGAGTTCAGTCCCCATCACCAACCCCAGCCAATTCATCATTTACTCGCCTCTGCTCCCCACCTCCACAGCATAATTACTCCTCCCCCATTGCACACAAACCTCCCCGGAGCACACGAGTAGGAGATGCAAGTTCCCATAATCCACTAGGCCTAACTTTGGAGCTACCCAGGGCTTCTTCTTCAAGTTCAGCATTTGGGCAGTCAGCCACATGTCTGAGTCCTCGGATACTCTCCCCTCCACCTATTGGTGTGTCAGTGAATGTTTGGACAAATAATGTTGCAGCACCTCAACCAAGAAACCCTAGACATTCTTTCTCTTCTCATTCTCATTCATTTGCTTCCTCACTAGGCTTGCAAACACAGGAGACTGCCTTTTGTCCCAATTCCTCTTCTACTTTGGTCTCACTTCGTAGTTCCAGAGCCTCCTCACCATCCACATCCTGCCCCCCTGCATCCCAAACAACCTCTCAAACCCTTCACAGGTCTTTCTCTTCAGATAGGCCCCCTAGCCCAGCCAGGAGCAACCCGAGTGGAGTGCGCCGCTCCTGGGCGGACAGCAGCCGCAGGTCCCTTGGTTTTAGTGGTAGTGGGCGGGGGTCCTTTGACCAACAGAACTCCTGTCCAACCAGTCCAAGGAGTGGATGGTCCTCTTACAGTAGCTCACCATCCTGCCTTAGCCCTCAAGCTGGGCTTCAATCCCCACTGTCACCGAGCAGGCTCTCTACAGGCAGGGGTTCCCTTGGTGGTCAGCATTTCACCAGCGTTCCATGGCCTGATGTACGAGAGCTTTCACATAAATACAATGGATCTGAAAGCCTTGACACCAGTGCTACCTCCACCATCAGCGCCTCCTCTCCTGTATCCTCACTTACTCACACCCTCCTCTCCTCTCCTGCTCCATCAGACAACCAGGCAGCATGGGGTGACCCCGAGCTAGAAGAAGGTCATTGCCGTAGCCAGCTGATCTGTGCCTATGTTGCTCGGCCCTCCGGTGAACAAAACATCTCTTCTTCTCCACCTATCTCCAACCCACACCACAACTACCAATCCCCAGTTAAAACACAGCCACAGGTCCAAATCAACACCACAATATCCTCTGTGTCTTCCATCTCTTCCCCGTTGACCCCAAGCTCCTCCCCACTTCCCTTTGCCCATTCACACCCTGGAAAACAAGGGAACCAGAAGACCAGTTATGCAACTACAGTGAACCTCCAGATTGCTGGAAGTGGCAGGATTACTTCCTTTAGCACTGCCCAAGTTAGCCTGACCCAAACCTTGCAGGGTGGCGCTGGAGCTGGAGGACAAGGACAGGGTCAGATGACAAGGAGAGTTAGTATCAACGGACTTGCACACCTTCCTTCCCCTATTCAACAGAACTGCGATGGACTGTGAAAGAAAGAAAATGTTCTTTTCATGGCGTTATGAGACAAGAAGGGTTAAAACAAAATGTGAGGGTAAGAAAAAAGGCATTACTTGGGATGCACTTGTGTTTACACCCTGTACAACCACGATACAACCTAAGCTTCTGAAGTTGCTGTGGCAATGCTAATTACCAGTCAGTTGGCAGGACATTCAGATTTTACGTTGTGAAGCCAACCAAAGCAACTCCATGAGTCCCCCATGTTGAAGACAAACTTTCTTAAATGGTGAAGAATTGGGTATTTCAACCTGAGACTGAGTGTGCACCTAAGGGACACAATGAATGTGGTCAGCTGTATTTGATGTTGATTTTAGGACATTTCCCTCATGGTGATGGGATACCTTTGTAGTCAGATGTTATGAAGACTAGGAAATTGAAACTTGGTGGCTTCTGTATAACTTTTTACCCAAAGGTTAATCTTGTGACCTATTAGGAATGGGATATAATCTTTCTTGAGGAGCAGCCCGCACATAGGTCTAATGAAATTGTTTTAAGTCAAAGAGGAATATTCTAAAGACAATTGCGATGAATTTATAGAAGTAGAATTGAAAAGTTAAGGTTACTCTGCAGTCCTTGCAATTCAGCCAGACTGAAGTTGTTTTTGAAATGTACTTCCTTAGGTGCTCTGGACTCTGTTGTGGATGTAAAGACTTATTCAAGAGAACAGACAGATGTTTTCAAAGACATTTAAGCCAGTAGTGTTTAGCATTTAAGGAGCTAGAGGGAATCCATTTTTGCTAATCCTGCAAAGACAGATGTGTTTAAGCCATCCAGTGCTGTATACAATCACAGTTAATGTAATATATCTTTGTTATAGTTTTACGTTTGTCCTATTTCTAATCTTCTATTGAGCATACACCGATTTCTGGCTATTTGATGCCAATGTTTATGTTTGGTGTTAACTGTGGTTTTTGATATTCTTTTTTTTAACCATTTTATAATTTTGTTTTATTATTTTATTGATTATTTATGATGTTAGTCATATTCTCTTTGGCACTTATTATCCTTAAGGTAATGTTGGTATTTTGCACAGTGTCCTCAACTCTTGGCTGCATGCATCAAGTGTGTGTGTGTGTGTGTGTGTGTGTGTGTGTGTGTGTGTGTGTGTGTGTGTGTGTGTGTGTGTGTGTGTGTGTGTGTGTGTGTGTGTGTGTGTGTGTGTGTGTGTGTGCGTCTATGTGTTTGTTTCAAATGACGTGTCTGGCAAGTTTTTATTTAACTTCGGACCAAGCCAATATCTACGTGGTTTTAGTGCTGAATTCATTCCCATATTAATGTATCTAATGTCTTGACTTTTCAATCCTTCTGTTGTCCGTCTCCTTCACATACCTTGGAAGTCGAGCTTTACTTGGATGTCAAAAGTTGTAAGAGAAAGTCGACCAGCTGGAAACACATGCAGGATCTCTCAATAAGAATGAAGGTTTTACACATAGACTGTATATAAGTATTGGATGGAGTCTCAAGCTTTAAGAGTGAAGCCCAACCTGCATTATTTATATATTTGGTCTTTTGCAAAATAGGTTGGAATTTGCAAGTCTATGACATAATGGCATTAGTTCTCAGTTAATTTATTCTTTTAGTTAACATTTTTCTAATGTGTTAATGATCTAAATATCTAGTTTCAAGTCTTCTTCTGAACATATTGATGTTTCCTTCCAAATTATTGTCCCATTTAGCGTCAAATAGACCATAAAGCAGGGGATGATTTAGTGCCTGGCTGTATGTGACTAACAAATTGCTAACACGCTGACAGAAAACATGGCACGGTCGGCTTTCAGTTGTGTGTTGTCGATGCAAGAAACTCTAAGGAGTTCGAGACGGTTTCGAAATGCGCAACATGAGGCTAAAAAACCAACGGGCAACTTCCGTGTTAAAAAATTAAAATCAATCGATATGTGCAAAACACTGCAGTCCCTCAAGTGTCCACTGGAGTCTGGCTCCAAAAGCCAAGGAATCCCCATATTAAAATACCTATTTTCACAACAGGCTGGAACCTGTTTTCAGCCTGGGACAAGAAACATTGGGGTCCATAGCTCATTTCATTATTGCCAAAAACTATACAGGAAGTGGATTTTTTTTATGTAACTCGCCAGTTGTAAATGTATTGCGACAAATAGTTATGCATACGTTTGCCTTATTAGGATTGTGACAGAGTTGACTGACAGGTGGACTCTTCGTAGCTGTTTCCCAGGAGGTTTAAAGTCTGCCTCAGCTCCACCTCTTTGTTTCTAGATCGATTAAAAAGTTAGTTTGAGATACCATTCCTAATATGGCCACCACCATTGGCTTCAAAACACCTCTTCAGAAAGCGACGTCCATGTTTTATACAGTCTGTGTTCCAATCTGAAGCCCAAAACTAGTGTGAGATGTCACAGTGGCTTGAACCCAATTCTTAGATACAGTTTATGGGTTTACTTTGAACTTGTTGTGCTCACACACAACTGACTAAACAGTGTAATTATTTAATTATGTTAACAATCCATGATTCCCCTAATGCATGTAGAAATTAAAATTTTAAAAAACTTTAAGAGATGTGTGGTACCTGAAGGCTGCTGGTGTCAAACCGGAGAGATGGTGATGTTTTTGAGAGCTTGTAAAAGGAAAAACAATTGTGAAATATTCATTTAGTAACTCAAAAAGTCAATGAGATGTATGGAAAATAAAGTTGTGTGGTGTAAAATGATTGATTGTTTTGATGAGTGATTTCTCTTGATTGTCTTTACCCCTGACACCGCACCCTGGCCACAGGTTTTCATAGGACATACTTTTTCATTGTTGTCATAATCTTGTGAACCTCACACACTTTTCTGGAGTTAAACACTGATGAGTCATGTCAATAAACACTCACACACAACCAGTGGCGATTCTAGAGTCTGTTGGGGCCCTCGGCAAAAATCAATCGGGGGGGGCCTCCAACCAGCGTTCAGCGGGGCAACGACAATGAGTGCAGTCAGATGGGGAGGTTGCCTACCATCATTGCAAAAATGTACACATTTTCAGCCGCTGTTTTGGGGCCCCTCTAATGGTCTGGGGCCCCAAGCGGTTGCCTGCCTTGCCTGTTGACAACCGGGACCTCTGCACACAAGCTGCAGCTTCTGTAAAAGTCTGCATTACTTAACGAGTCATTGTGAGTGTCCTGTTTTGTGAAACCACTGACTTCTTTAAATCTGCAAGTCAGGTCATGCTCTGCAAATATTTTATCTTTCAAAGCACGAGTGACTTTCAGTTTCAGGTTAAACTACACCTGAAGACTTTGACCCTGACTGTTATCGCTTCGTTCACACACAGTTTCACCTGCAGCTTGTGACCTCGCTGGAACTCTCTTACAGTAAGAGCTTTTTTGAAACTTCATTTTAATGTTTGTTGGGCGCATAGTTCCCAGATTTACAATTATTTCAGTGTATGAGGATGACTCAAATATTAACATTAGGAGTGGTTATTGATGTAAGAAGAATAGTTTGTTTTATTTACTAAAATTCTCCCAACAGTGATCAATCAATAAAAAGAAACACAATCTGGTATGTGTGGCTGTCACAGCTCCAGTCAGATTCTTAACTGTCTGTCTACCTGCTGCCCTATATGGACCATGCACATACATTCAACGTATAAGCTGCGTCTTCCACAAGGTAAAGATAGAAAGCTAAGTGTGCAACAATAGCTGAAAAGAGTAGTTGGAAAGAGAAAATTATGAATGCAGTGCTCTCCCCAATATGTTTGAAGGGTTTTGCTTTGGTATTATTTCAACTGGACTCTTCAAAAATTCACTTGGTTTCGTCACCCAGATCTTTAAGGAGGACATATGATCCCCCTCCTCCACCTTTTCTAACAGTCCCCTGTGGTCTAAATGAAACATCTGTGCTGTGCTTTGGTCAAAATATAACATGAATCAAGCACCAGAGGAGGTTTGTGACCCTGTATAAACCAGCTCTCTCAGAACACTCCGTTTTGGTGTGTGTGTCTCTTTAAATGTAATGACCCCCCCCCCCCTGAGTTTTCCCCGTAGACATCACTCCTTCGCTAGCGGGAATAAAAATGGCGGACCTGCGCAAAAGTTTTGCTCTAGTCTGGGGGTGGAGTCTATGGGTGGAGATACCAGGGGAGGGGAGGGGATTTTGTTTTACCAGAATCCCACTGTGACATCACAAGGAGAGCACATTTGAAACGGAGCATTTTTCTCTGTGTTGTAAGACTTTTGCAGACCACAAACAAAGGACTGGATGGATTTATTTCACATTTTGTGGGTCGCTAGACACTCAGGTTACACACATATATGTTCAAAAACACTGCAGAGATTTTTCATAATATGTCCCCTTTAAGATGAATCACGTTATTCTTAAGTTTATGTTTTTAAAAAAGCTTGTTTGAAGAGAAGGGTATGTACACAATGGCATGGAAATCAACAACTAAACTAGGAGTCAAAGGCAACTGGAACTTTCTATGTTATCCAAGCAGCAAAGTCCAGTGTTGAAAATGATGCCAACGCACAAGTACATTAAATTGCAATTCCTTAAGTGTCCACTTGAGGCTTGGTGCAAAAGCCCTGGAAGTCCATTAAAACCGATGTTAAAATGCCCATTTTTGACAACATACATGAATGTGGTTAAAGTCTTGTAAGAAAACATGTATCGGTCTGAAAAGCTCATTTCTTTATTGGTACACACTGCACACTAGGAGAATGTTTTCATAGCTCATCTGTTTTGAGAATATCACAGTTTATGCATGATTGGAGGCGTGGCTGATCTGACTGACAGATTGGCGCTTTGTTGCTGTTTGCCAGGAGGCTAAAATCCACCTTAACTCCACCTCTTTCTTTTCCAGTTTCCTGATTGATCTAAAGTTAGGTTGAAATCATTTTTCAAACATGGCGGACACAAATAGGTGGGGTTACAATTTTTTTTTTTTTACAGTCTATGGATTTCTTATTAAATTAGAGCCAGGCTAGCAGTTTCCCCCTGTCTCCAGTTACTATGCTAAGCTAAGCTAAATGATTGGTGACCATAGAAATGAAAGAGGTATCAAACTGCTTCAAATCAATTGAAGACTTGACATGAAAGTTTTTGCTTGTGTTGTCCAAATGACTCCTCATTTTTTTGTTGACTTCATGAGCTTTACGTTAGCGTCAGCCACAGGGCGCACCTTTTCTCTCATAGCTCATCTAAGACCAGAAAAGATAAGATTTGTCATAATCATGTTTCTGTTACAGCCAACAAGAAAACAGGATGTTCTTTTCAAGTGGTACTCCACCAATAGGACTTTTGAACTAGAGCATTGGTTTCCAAACGTTTCAGCCCGTGACCCCCGTCATAACAGTGCTAGGAACTGGGGACTCCAATTATCCATGGAGGTGGAAAAAACATTTAATGTTGCGCACTATTGACAAAACATGTAATATTATTTTAGTAATTTATTGTAAGAAACGCTAGAAGCAGAACACCTGTAATGTCTTGAACTAAGTTTTTGCATATTTATTTTTCACAATAATGTATAACATGTGCTTTTTTAAAATATTTGTGGTTTTGGAAGGAACCTCGTGACCCCCCTCTCAGTGCCTCATGACCCCCCAGTGGGCCCAACCCCCCACTTTGGGAACCACTGCACTTGAGCATAGAGTTGTTGCATACAGAGGGTGTCAACACATAAAATCTCCATCAGATGGCGTTAATTGGATCAAACAAGATATTTGTATTCATCTTAAAACAATGTTTAAGTGAAAGGCAAGGCAGGTTAATTTATGTTGCACATTTCAACAACTAGGCAATTCAAAGTGCTTCACACATATGGAGTTAGATCGGTTCTCAATATTCATGAACGCACACAGAAGGATTCACAAATGTATTTCAATGCACACACAAATATTTATCATTCTGTATAAATGTAAAAAAACAGAGAGTTTCAGCAGACCTGCAGTTTTTCTGGGAGTGTGTTCCAGATATAAGGAGCATAGAAACTGAACGCTTCCGTCTCCATGTTTGGTTCTGACTCTGGGGACAGAGAGCAGACCTATACCCGGACCACCTGGGTCATTAATCAGAAGGTCAGTCATGTGTTTTGGCCCTAAACCATTCAGCGCTTTATAAAGCAGCAGCAGTCATTTATCAGTTCAGTTTCTTGTTACATCGGATGTGGTCGATGCCTAATACTTGAAATGTAGCTGACTTTCTGTTATGGAATCCAAGACGATGACTTGTCATGATGCGGAGGAGGTTAAAGTCTCCACTTTGGATAGCATATTGCATATTAGTCCATTATAACCTGTCCTGTACAGTAAGCATCTGGAATGACTCATGTTTCGATTTTCTGGTTTCTCTTCTTCATCCTAAAATTCACAAGAAATGCAGGACTTTCTGGAACTCGCTTCAATCATGACTTCTCATTCAGTCCAATTGACACAATCCTTCCCAGCAGAATGCGACAAACAGATGGAGACAACCCAGAGTCGGCAACATTATGCAATACATTTGAATTAATGTATTAAGTCACATGGTTTAACTTTGTGAATGCAGTGTTTAATGTGTGTGTCTGCATGTATGTGTGTGTGTATGAGTGAATGAATATGAGTCTAAGCGTTCAAACGCACAATGACGCACACCTTAAACTGAGTGTGTGGACATCTTCACCCGGGGTGGAGTTTTACTAAATGAGAGTTTTCAGTGACCTAAAGCTACGTTTTCAAATATACCCGCCTACCTGTGGACTAGGTCTCAGACTCCACCCACGTCCACCTGCAACAAGGAAAACAAAGCCAGCAAAGGGGAGAACAAACAGGTAGCGTTAAGCCCACCCAGGGTGAGGATCAGTGATGTCACCCATTGGTTCATTGCGTCAGATCTACTCCCTTCAGCTGAAAGAGGAGGAGGAGGAGGAGGAATGGGAGGAGTGAGACGGTGTTAAATAGGGGGGGGGAGAGAGAGGAGAGTGACAGAAGGGAGGAAACTGGTGATAGTTGTTTAGCAGACTCCGTCAACCTGGAGACGCGGCGTGTTAAGACTATGCAGGGAGAAGATACATATCAGCTGCTGGGAAGACTTTAGAACAATAAACTTCACACACGTTTTGTGTGCACAACAGCTGCGGAGAAGTCGTTTCTTTGATGGAATTTGGTGTACGAGGTGTTTCAGTTTGCAGCTGTGTCCTGACTCTAAGCGGTTTTTTTTGGGTTGATCTTTTTCCAAATATTGCTCCTGCGTTGAATCATCTGGCAGACGGATTTACTGAAGGAGTGAATACTTAAAAAGTGAATAACCTTTCATGGGGAATTTAAATACGTTCCTGGTGTTTTTTTTAAACATCTCCTCTGCTCGCAAAAAAAAAAAGAGCTTTATATGTGAAAGGGTAACATTTTGACTGATCTCTATCCTCTGTTTGCAGCTTCTTCTTCCCGATCTGGAAGCTGGTGCCTTGTCGAGGACACCTCCACGGTTTCTGAAGGGCAGAAGAAGCACTTTTCCCCCAGCTCCAAACGGACCTCTTTATTGACTCCTTGGACGAACTTCAAGCCATGGCCTCCCAGCTGTGTTGGATTTAAACATTGAGGCGGATTCCTATGAGTTCACCCGGGGGGGGGGGGAACACATGGAGGCTGATCATCTTCACCAGGCTTGAGCATGAGGAGGCAGAGCGTAATGTGACGCAGACGATGGTTCTGCTGGCCGTGCCATGCTGACGGGGAGACGAGGTGTCGCATGCATGTATCTGTGTTTCTTCTGTCTGCTCGCCCTGACGCACCAAGCCACCGACAACGTCTTCCGGGACATCGTCAGAAGGGTCCAGAGATTCATTAAAAATGTCCCTTCGGTATGAGTAACATCTTCTCTACTTTATTACCAAGAAACATTTTAGAAATAGACAAATCAGTGTTTCATAAACTCTTGCACACTCCTGCACAGTTGTTTTTTTCTTCAGGTGCAGCTGCATGATTTAGCTTTTTAATGAATGTTCACTCCTGGTTCATTCCTCTCCTCTAAAACTCTTTCCCTTTTTTCAACCTTCTCAGTTCAGTTTGGGTCACTCTATTAAAAGAAGCATTAACGCACAGTCATGATTAAAGTCATAATCGTGGGTGGAGTGATCCTTGTTATCAGCTTATCCCCCCCTCCCCCCCTCTTACAGATGACTCATGATGTTGATTAATTAGCTGAACCACTGGCCGATGAGTTCAGGCCCCGAGGTTGTGATTCAGGGGAAGCAGATAAGTCTGGTTTCCAAATATCTGAGAGATGTATCCCTGTAGTGAGCATTCAAAACAGTGTTCAAAGAAACCATTACAGGCAGCAGCAGTTAGTTTAACGACCACTTTCCTTAATGGAATCTGGTGCCATTAAAGAGCGTGGTGAAACAGCCCTTAGGCTAAAAAACAAAACACTTCTTACCCCAAAACAATATATCATTTCTGTTATTTTTCTTCACTCTTTGGGCATTTTCCCACATAGTCGGTTTCTCGTCTGAGTCATGGAAACATTTTTTTACATTGCTGCATCCAGTTTCGTCTTGGTTCACTCGGGGACATTTACAAGAAGACCAAAATGTGTGAAGCATGAGGAAGATGCCCTCTGATTGGTCGGAGTTTCTAGTAGTAAAAATTCCCTGGTAAACAAAGACTAGATGACTCCTCATTAGCTGCTCCAAAAACACATTACAGTTTCTAAATTTGACAGACGACTGCACGGAGGGATGACGGTTCTGCTCGTTGTTGTTTTTTAAGATTTATTTTTATGCCTTTATTAGAGAGATAGGACAGTGGATAGAGTCAGAAATCAGGGAGAGAGAGAGCGGGGAATGACGTATGGGAAAGGAGCCCCAGGTTGGATTTGAACCTGGGCAGCCCACTTGGAGGACTACAGCCTTCGTACATGGGGCGTGCGCGCTAACTACTGCGCCACCAGCGCCCCTGCTTGTCGGTTTTTAAATCACTTACATTCATCGCTGTCGGCGAAAACGAGGCGCAACTGCAGCTCGAAAATAATAATTTGAGGTACTGAAGTCGCTGAAGATGTTTATTAAGACAAGAGAAGGAGAAGGAGCACATTAATCCTGAACCAGGACCTGCTCACTCACAGATCCGTCAGGTCTGCCCTGTAGTCTTTAACACATGTTCAGTAATGATAAACTGCTGTTAGGTCGGATCGAGGTTGGTTCATGTTCTTACTGCTAATGAACTGCACCAGAGTCCAAAAAACCCCCACTAACCCACCTTTCCAAGCGGTCTGTGAACGGTTGTGTGGTCTGCACCAGGGTTTGATTGCCAGCTCTCACACATAGAGTCCTAACCCCCTAACCCTAAACCCACAGACCCTAACCCCTAACCCCTACCATGCGGCCCTCACCAAACTTAACCCTAACCGCACTAACTTGGCAAGCAGGCTCAAGTTTTGTTTTTTAACACCAAACCAAACAGGTTAGGTGTGAATGCAAGCTTCGTATGACAATCAGAACCTGTAGGTGACAAAAAGAAGTGTCCAGATTCACAAATTAAAACTCAGAATGCCTATATTTTGTTTCAGTAATTTATTAAAATAAAATTAATATAATATAAATATGAACAACATAAAAGTATAGATCTTCAGTCATATTTTGAACTCAAAGAGAGAGAGAGAGAGAGATCTGTCCATATCGCACAAATACCTTGGCAACGTTTCTGTACAGGAAGGCTAGACAGCATACAGTTGACTGTTTTAGTTATTTAAAAAAAAAACAAGACATTACCCAATATTGGTGCCTTGGACTTTTATTTTGTATCTGTGGTATCAGGTAATGTTCATGTTGGATTTTTTACTCGAATCATAACAGATATTAAACATCTGGCATGTGACAAAACCCTTAACAGAAGTGTTGGAAACATTTAAAAGCTGACCTGATTGTGGCCTTGGATGAAAGGGATTTAAAACAGGTGACCAAGCCTCTAATGATTCATCAGAGAGATTGTAAAACACAAGTGTTTTTCTGTTCCTGCTCCACTTTTCAGAAAATGTGTGCTCAAACAGGCCATTCTTCATGACATCACAAAGGGCAGTAGCCCCTCCCCCAGGTGGGTGACACTCCCACAGCTAGGTGTTTGTTCTGCCCTCTGAGTCTGCCTTCTCACCGTAAACAATAGGACATGGAGCGAGAAAGCACCGAGTACACCCAAGCCCTTCCAGAGAGGGGGCGTGGTCAGACACAGCTCATTTACATATTTAAAGGTACAGACACAGAAACAGCCTGTTTTGAGCAGGGCTGAAATAGAGGGGTTCATAGACATGATCAAATACAGGATCAAAGTGGATTTAGAACAAGGAACTTCACACACATCTGTCATGCTCACACGATATGTCAGCACACAAGAGCTCTGAGACTTATTTATACTGGTTGAAGAGGAGGAGGATGTGTGGCCTTTAAATCATGTCTTATATCTGTCTTTTTGCTCTATAAATGCAAGTTATCATAAATATTCTTATTCTTACGTAAAGCTGCTGTCTGTTTCTTTTTCCTCAGGAGTTGTTGATATGCAGTCTGTACACACCAGACATCTATGATTATCAGGTACAGTGTCTATCTTATCACTATATCAAACGCCTACATTGCTCACGCACACACCAAAACAAAGGTCCTGAGCTGATGCTCACATCAATGATTCATTAAAAACTGGTTTTATAAGTTTGTCAAAAGACAAATGGTGGATGCAAGGAGGAAGCCATGGAGCCTGAGTTCAAAGTTCATCATGTTTAATTGTAGTAAAAGATGTGCCACTTTGTTGTGTGTGACCTTTGGCTGCATTCCTACTGGGAGAAGGAATGCAGGCTGATTATGACTCATCCTTTTGATTATATTGTGGCTAAAAGTTGTGCTACATTTGCATAATTGGGGGCGTGGCTTAGTTAACTGACAGGTGGACTCTTGTTGGGGTTGACTCTTGTTGGGGTTGACTCTTGTTGGATTAAGGCCCGCCTCGGTTCTTTGCCTGTAACATCGTGTCTACATGTCATCTAGTGCTTATATTTTAAAGGTGGACTAACTGAAATGTGGTGCTTTCATTTTGAAGGTGGACACACTGAAATGTGGTGCTTTTATTTTGAAGGTGGACAAACTGAAATGTGGTGCTTTTATTTTGAAGGTGGACAAACTGAAATGTGGTGCTTTTATTTTGAAGGTGGACAAACTGAAATGTGGTGCTTTCATTTTGAAGGTGGACAAAATGAAATGTGGTGCTTTCATTTTGAAGGTGGACAAAATGAAATGTGGTGCTTTCATTTTGAAGGTGGACAAAATGAAATGTGGTGCTTTTATTTTGAAGGTGGACAAACTGAAATGTGGTGCTTTCATTTTGAAGGTGGACAAACTGAAATGTGGTGCTTTTATTTTGAAGGTGGACAAACTGAAGTGTGGTGCTTTTATTTTGAAGGTGGACAAACTGAAATGTGGTGCTTTTATTTTGAAGGTGGACAAACTGAAATGTGGTGCTTTTATTTTGAAGGTGGACAAACTGAAATGTGGTGCTTTCATTTTGAAGGTGGACAAACTGAAATGTGGTGCTTTTATTTTGAAGGTGGACAAACTGAAGTGTGGTGCTTTGTATCGATGAGCTGCTGACTCAAATCACAGCTCAGAGGCTCGTCAAAAATCGGCTCGCAGTGAGCTGAATAAAGCTTTTTCCAGACTTGACAGAGGTCAAAGGCCAACATTTCAACAACAGATGTGCATATTATTAATGCATCGTTATCTCCAGTTTGTAAAAACAAGTTAACAAGCTCTGCTGAGTGAGAAAAGTTAGTGCTGGTGCCTTCCAGAGCTCCCTACTTCCTCGTTCCTCTGCATCACTTGCAAGCAGTTAGGACACTCCAATGGGAAACAATAGAATCAGCCTGATTTCGTCGCTGATGCTTGCTCGTGTCTCATATTAGGACAGGCTGTTACTAGATTGATCGAAGATTTGATAGAATCTTCATTTCCAAGATGGCCACTGCCATTGTTGGGCTTCAAAATGCCACTACAGAAATCAACGAGTGATGTCACTGAGGCTACGTCAGTGTGTTTACGGTCTATGACGACATGTAAAATGTAATCTTTGTTTTTGAGTCTCGTATCCTGCCCTGTTCTAAAACTCATCCATGGACTCATTTGTCCCAGTGAACAGTACCACCAATTGTACCCCGATTGTAGATTATCGCTAAATCGCTCTGTTTGTTTACTGCAGGCCACCGTAACAGGTGTGTGTTTATTCTGATCAACGCCACTAGAGTGCACAGTTATTACATGTCATGCTTGATGAATGACAGCGTCCGTGCTCTCCTGCTCTCGGTTAATAAATGAACCAGTGGTCATTAATATTGTCTTCTCATTCTCGCTCATGCACTGGTTGCAACAAAGACAATTCAACAATCATTTCCAATTTAATTTGCCCTAAACTTTGCCAAATGAGAAGATCCAAACAAACGAGCAAATTATACGGTGATCCAGATAACAACTGCTAACATCGGAGCAGTTGTTATCTGCAGTTGTTAGCCCACCTGTTAACTTTTAACCACACTGCTCCATTTGTGAAGCCACTCTTTTGGATCTAAGCTCAGAGTCCTGTTGTGTTGTTAAAAATAGTTTCCATCCCTCAAGCTAATTCTTTTTTTTTAATGATATGGAAAAAGATAGCCGCTGTTGATTGCAAAACTAAACAACGTTCTCTTTGTTTTGGCCTTGGCTTTAAATAAAGCTGCAAGGATTATAACCAATGAGAAAACATGTAACTCCAGTCCTTGCCTCAGTTCAGAGGCTCCCTGTGCATTTCTGTTTTTGGCACTGAGCTTCTGTGTTTCTGAACTGGCCGACAGAAGAAGTTTTAGGAAAAGCTGAAAGACTGAATCTGAAAGACTGAAAAGATTGCAAAACGGGAATGAAAAACATGTCTGCAGGAATAAGACATCCACAGAGACGAATGGGGGGCATCAGTGACCCGGGGAGGGGACAACACATGGAAAACAAAATGAAATGAAAAAAGGACTGAATGCAGAGCTGCAGCCCTGGCGTTACAAAGAGTTACAAAGTCGGCTCTGTGAGGAGGTCAGGGTGGAAAAATGGTCCTTGAAGACACATTCTGGTTGCACGAGTTGACAGACCTCTGTATCAGTCGTCTGTAACAAAAAAAATGTCCCAATGCTGTTTTCACAAATGAGCTCTAAAGCATTTCTAGGGAAAAAATGCCCCTGAAATCTTCCTTGATTTTCATCTAGATATTATCCGGCGTGCATACATGACTTCTTGCATAAATTTTAATAGGGAGCGGCAGGCTGGATCAAATCAGGGTGACAATTTGGCCATTTTGTTTTTTTAGCTGCACCCTTTTAATTTGCGTCTGACCGGGGCTTACGTTTTATTAGGCATATTTTTATGTGTAAACTTCCTTTGACTGCCTCTACCTCACTGTCTCTCCCTCTCTGTCCAGCAGAAATGCCCCAAGACCACGATGAAATGTTTTGCTAAGGAAGTTAAAGTCCTCATCCAAGAGTGGAAAACTGTGGGAGCCGCTGGTGTTCCGAAATTGGACGAGAAGCTGGAGGATCTGGCATCGGAGCTTGACCAGGTGCAGTGGGGAGAAACAAGCCTTTAGGATGTGATTCTTTTGTGTCGTTTGAGGTTAAGCATTAAAGATGCATTAATTAAGGATCAAATAATGAGAACGGGCTTATTTAAATGAAATGTTAGCCCAAATACTTTAATGTTGCTCATTACTGTAAAAACTAAAGTTGAGAAAACCTAGAATAGAGCCCTGGGGAACTCCAGCATAACAACTGAGGTTTTGTTTTTTGTCATCCTACTTCTTTGACTTGTAAAATATCTCTTTCTCTCTCCTCCACAGACTAACTCAGAGTGCGCTCAGTGTGAGCTGCTAAATGAGAAAAATGCTACGGAGTTCCTCAAAAGTCTTGAAACGACTCTCCAAATGATGAACAATGAGCTGGCGAACTAATAACTCCACCTCGTGACACCCAAAGGACTTTTACAAGGGACTTCATGACATGTTTTTCATCTTCATGGACTTTGAATGTTAACTTAGCCAAAATAAAGCAAGCTTTGCATTATGTCCAAGCATTCCAGTGGTATTTGATTTACATCTGGAGGATATTAAATAATGGGGTTTCAGTGTGAAAGAAAGGAAACAAAGCATCTGCATTTTCATGGAGGCTTTTAGAAGGTAAAGCTTGTTGTATGACCCTTTAGTTAAAAGGTAAAGAGAAGAAACACTGAGGAGAATAACATGGAGCATGGTTTTGTCTGCGCGTCACCTATGTTTAAGTCAAAATCAGATCTGGATGAAGAGACGGAGCATTGACGACTTACTAATGAGCATAAAGAACAACATGTAGTGTTTTTAAACCCGGGCCCTAGTATGAAACATCTCAGGGTCCTTATAAGAGGTGCAAAAAGTTTGAAATTGCTGCAGTACATTGCTTCAGCAGGAAGGTACCAAAATATATCCTCTTAAAGTGTTTGCTGTGACAAAAACAGAAAGGATCCCGACAGAGATAGACCTTTATCGGTCCAAAAAAATGCCTTTTCTTAGAGACAGCTGAAAGGAGACAGGAAGTGTTGGGAGTAGAGAGTGGGGGATGACATGTAGCAAAGGGCAGAGGTCGGATTCGAACCCACAGCCACTGCGATGAGGACTGTAGCCTCTGTTCATAACCTAGGCCAGGGGTGCCCAAACAGTCGATCGCGATCGGCAGGTAGATCGCTGACTGATTCTCAGTCGATCGAGATGTTTAGTCAATATAAAATACAATTGTAAAATAGAAAAGTGATTTCAATTTCATCTCATTGCACTGTTTCCCACACACGATACCTGTGTTGGGAGCCCAAGTATACTTCCGACCTGTTTGTATTTAATTTTTCATTTATTCATGAAATTGCTGCGTGCATGAGAGAGCGAGCGAGAGAGCGCGCGGGGGAGTGAGAGAGAGAGAGAGCGCGCGCAAGAGAGAGAGTGCAGGCATGCGCAATGACGTGCAGGTAAAACCGGGGGGCTAAATGTTTTACAAAAAAGTCATATATAGAAACTATGCTACGAGTATTAAGCGCATTTGATGAAGCTGCAGCTACTTTTCTCTGCTGTCATGACTGTGAGCATCGCGGGGCACGACACACACACACACACACACACACACACACACACACACACACACACACACACACACACACACACACACACACACACACACACACACACACACACACACACACACACACACACACACACACACACACACACACACACACACACACACACACACACACACACACACACACACACACACACACACACACACACACACACACACACACACACACACACACACACACACACACACACACACACACACACACACACACACACACACACTTTTAGTGCTACAGCACACAGTTGATCCGTACGGACCGAGGTGGGAACACACGTGACCCGGTCAAACAGTCGGTTGGACTTTACTCCGTTCACTCTCACCGTGTCTGCAGCTAATTTAACAAAAGCAACATCATCTGACAGCAGCCTGCTGTAGTCTGTGAACATCTCCACACAGATTAAAGTTGTTTGTTGTAAACTAAATTAAGGGGAAAACATATGTGATATAAATACAAACGTAATATTAAATTGTAGCCTACCCTAAAATAAGAGTTTAAAAAAAAAGTATGTCGATATTGCATTATTTTTTACAGAACTCTCATTTATTATATCTGATATTGTTTTCTGTTTGTTGTTTGAGTATTAAATGCGTTTGTAGGCTGTTGGTAAAGGCTACGGCTCACTATGTGGACTGGCAACTTTAAAAGTAGATCTTGGTTCAAAAAAGGTTGGGCACCCCTGACCTAGGCTATCGCAGCCCCAAAATAATTGCTTTTGGATCACTAGAAACAGCCCTTAGCTTAGCCCCATTAGCCCGTTTCTACCAAGCGGTCAGGTTTGGTACGGTTTGGTACGATAAATCTTGATCTTGCTCGCGTTTCCACAGCCAACCATACACAGCGCTTAATCACTGGGGCGTGTCGTAGCGTAGACAGCCAATAAATTCAACAAAGAAGAAGAACATGGCACAGCAAAAAAAATATAAATCATTCCTAGGATGGTCTGTATCTCCACGCTCGTCCATGGGGCGGAGCTACGCGCCGACAATAGTTGCAAAAAAAAAAAAACACCTTGTAATGACTCTCTCAAAATCAACAAGATATTGAAACATTGTGCATGTTGTGTTTGTCCTTTATTACCGCTGTAGCATGGGAAGTGAAGATTATTTGGACCAATCAACAAGATTGAAAAAAGATAGACAGTATGGATCAGTTATTTTGGTACCATTCCATTTGGTACCAGCTTTGACAGTGGAAACAGCAAATGTGTACCGTACTGTACCAAACTTTGTTCTGGACAGTTCAATTTACAAATTTTTCCAATGATGTTTGGTGATTTTAAAAGCTACTGTTTTTTTTGTTTTTTTTTAATCATCCTCCTTTTGAACGAAAAGGTCTATCTTTGTCGGAATGCTTTGCATGGACCTACACTGTAGCATGTATTGGTCCTCTAGGATGAATCTGCAGCCAATACTGTCCATTTCACTGCTACTGGCTCAAGAAATCTCCAGATTGGTGCATTTGGGAAAGGCAATGTCCCCGCTTCATGCTGTAGTCAAATTAAAATATGTTCAGAGTGTAGCATGTCTTGGACATGCAAAAAGGGGTGAATAACTTTACTATAGCTCACAGAAGCTCACCACACATTAGTTAACTAATTATTGAACTAAATGAGAGCTCACTCCCTACCAACCTGCTCGTCTACTCTTTCCTAGTGGAAGGAGCTATGTAAAATTACTCCTCTAACACCCTTTGGAGGACAGATGAACAAGTTATAATCACAGCTCCAGGATTATCTGCCTAACATTCATTTCTAGAATAATTAGATTCAAGGATAACCCCTGGTACAGGACTGTAGATTACCCCCCAGAGAGGGAATAACTGTGAACTCCCCTCGCTAGGATGTGTAGGTTAGGTGTGTATGGGATGTGTATATAAATCAGTGAGTGTGCCGTGGTGTGACTGCTCAAAACTTACCTTCCGAGGTACATGGGGTCCTTAAGGGGAACTTCCAGTCTTTGTGGTGTGAATGATTTTAGTCAGAAAATGATTTCAAAAAGTTTCGGAAAATGTATTAAAAAATTTCAAATGATATTCCAAATGCAAATACAAAACAGTAAAAGTAAAAGATATAAAAAATGGAAAAGAAAAGCAAAACTCAAAGACCAAACCTAAACCTGTGAGTGTAGACACTTGAGGTTTTAAAAGATCTTGGCTCAGAGACTAAGTCCCAAAATGGGATTTCAAAAGTCAGAGTGACGTGGATTCGTTTAGCAAAGCAAAAAGAACCTTGATCAGATTTTCTACAGCGTTTTATAGACAAAAAGTCTCTCTTTTTTCAAGATCCTGTAACACAGGGGTGCCCAACCTTTTTTGAACCAAGATCTACTTTTAAAGTTGCCAGTCCACATAGTGAGCCATAGCCTTTACCAACAGCCTACAAACGCATTTAATACTCAAACAACAAACAGAAAATAATATCAGATATAATAAATGAGAGTTCTGTAAAAAATAATGCAATATCGACATACTTTTTTTTAAACTCTTATTTTAGGGTAGGCTACATTTTAATATTACGTTTGTATTTATATCACATATGTTTTCCCCTTAATTTAGTTTACAACAAACAACTTTAATCTGTGTGGAGATGTTCACAGACTACAGCAGGCTGCTGTCAGATGATGTTGCTTTTGTTAAATTAGCTGCAGACACGGTGAGAGTGAACGGAGTAAAGTCCAACCGGCTGTTTGACTGGGTCACGTGTGTTCACGCCTCGGTCCCTACTAGTGATGTGTCGGTCATGAACGATTCGTTCAAAATGAACGAATCATCTGGGTGAACGAACTGAACTGAATCACTTACTGAAAAGAGTCGTTCATTTCTCAACTTCAGTTGTTCTCTCCTCTCTCCCGTCTCGTGTCTCTCTCTAGACCATGAGAGTCTCTCAAAGCCCGCCCTCCCTCTCCTCTCATGTCAGTGATACGTCCTGACTGAACCAATAGGAGGAGTCGGTCAGGAGCTCTGTGTCTCTAAAGCCCGCCCCTACTTCTCCCTCTCATGTCTCCAAAATTGAGGAAGCAGAAAATATATTATTTAACATTTAGGTGTCGCGAAAATGTTTGTGCTTTTTATATCTGCTGTCAGTTTACAAACAGCTTTTATATCCAACTTAATTTAACTCAGCTGACTGTTTTAACATCTAGTAACGATCATGTTTCAGTCAGGACAGTGTGTGTGTGTGTGTGTGTGTGTGTCTGAGGCTGGTGACTCGCAGTCTCGCTCGTTCACGTTCAGTGAACGAACTGATCGAGAGCTCCAACATGAACGAACTGAGAGGAAGAGCGGAACTGTCGTTCATTGAACGAACTGAACGAGAGCTCCGCCTCCTCTCTCTTCCTCTCAGTCAGTCAGTGAGTGATTTGTGTACTGAACGTACTGAACAGAATGGTCGGGGAAAATAAATGTGATTGTTTTAGCAGCTTTCAGTTTGCAGACTGGAGCTTTATCCAACTAAATTCTCAGCTCATTGGTTTATTATTCACCACCGGCTGTTCTCAGAACGATGGCGAGCAGAACTAAACGTTCGGCCGTGTTTCAGTTTATTAAATTCTGATTCACAGACAGAGCTGCAGAGAAGTACTGAACGATTCAGTGAACGAATCTTTTGAACGAATCACTTTACTGAACTGATTCTACTGATTCAGTACACTGAAAAGAACTGCTTTTCACATCACTAGTCCGTACGGATCACGGATCAACTGTGTGCTGTAGCACTAAAGGTAAAAAGGTTCGCGTGGTGGCTGGCGCTCCAGTGCGTGTGTGTGTGTGTGTGTGTGTGTGTGTGTGCGCTGTTTGTTGGTGTGTCTCGTGCCCCGCGATGCTCACAGTCATGACAGCAGAGAGGAGCAGAGAAAAGTAGCTGCAGCTTCATCAAATGCGCTTAATACTCGTAGCATAGTTTCTATATATGACTTTTTGGTAAAACATTTACCCCCCCGGTTTTACCTGCACGTCATTGCGCATGCCTGCACTCTCTCTCTTGCGCGCGCTCTCTCTCTCTCTCTCGCTCGCTCTCTCATGCACGCAGCAATTTCATGAATAAATGAAAAATTAAATACAAACAGGTCGGAAGTATACTTGGGCTCCCAACACAGGTATCGTGTGTGGGAAACAGTGCAATGAGATGAAATTGAAATCACTTTTCTATTTTACAATTGTATTTTATATTGACTAAACATCTCGATCGACTGAGAATCAGTCAGCGATCTACCTGTCGATCGCGATCGACTGTTTGGGCACCCCTGCTGTAACACCTCAACAATGCACGTTCGCAGAAACGTGATGCATCCACAGGTCATGCCAAGTTCATGACATAGGTAATACCAAGTTCATATGTGGTTTCAGCTCGAAGACCGTGAACCGAGCAGATACACAGAAATGCTGTACGCCTATGAGCTCCTATGAGGTTTTGCTTCAATGTATGGCACACTCACCTTGACCTCACAGGAGCATAGGCACTACGAGTGTGTGTAACTTTAACAGGAAATGTTGAAAGCAGAAAAAGGTTATGACCTATGTATTAAATGATGAAAGAATTACATGATAATAAAAGAAAAAAGACAAAAACAAATTCAACAATTGCATAACTCTTTCAACAAGAGAAAACTTTGCATCTAAAGACTGCTCAACATCAGCATCAGGGCCTGGTTTAACAGTCTGGGCTCCATCAAGGTGTGTGCTTACAACTAGTTGCGGGTCTTGTAATTAGGAGTTTTTGGTGTTGGTTCACATAATGAAGTGGATAGTCATGCAGTGACATTCAAACAATTGAGGGAGGGAAAGCACAGTCTACAGTTACAGGGATCTTTCTGACATATATTGGTCTCAATCCAACAACCGACTGTCTGAAAAACATTTCAATGCATGCATGGGAAACTAGTGCTGGACCACACTGGCTCCACCAGAGTTATCCGATCTCCCACAGAGCTGCAAAGCGTCACGTCAAAATAGATTTTACAATGGTCGAAAGTTTTCTGAAAGGAAGGCAAGTTGTTTAATCGTTTACAGATTTGTGCGTCCAAGACAACAGTGCGTGGCTTTGTTTCACATTCTGACTTCCTTTGTGACTCTTAACCTCTTTATTATATTTTAAGTGGATCTACTCTAAACAGACACATTAAGCCTCAAGGATTATGTTCCAACCATTTTCCAATACAGTCAGTCTACTGAAGCAATTCCAAAACCATTTTAAATAACCTTGGATTTTGTGCCAACAAGAAGTGTAGACGTGCCAGAATTTCCCAAGTTCCAAAGATACAGCCATCAGTTTGCCATGTGTTTTACAAAGTACAGCTGAACTTTTCACCCCTACTTTATCCAGAGTTTTTTTTTCCACCAGCCTCCTGTGAAATTTGGGAAGTCAGGGTGTGCCTGACTGCTACCAGCACACCACCATTTACTGCTTCTTATACCTTCAGTCAAATAGGACAGTGGATAGAGTAAGAAATCAGAGGAGAGTGGCGAATGGCATGCAGAAAAAGAGCCGCAGGTTGGATTTGAAAACGGGCCACTTGCTTGGATGTATATGAGCTCCTTACATGGGGGAGGGGGAGGCCATGCGTGACTGTGAATTAAGATTGTTGAAGTTAGAGATTATGGGAGGATTAAAGACAATGCATCAGGTGTTACACTAGATGTGTGAAATATGTCATTTTTTTATGCAAGTAGTTTTTCTGAAAATCAACTGCATTACCAAATTTTAGCTAAAAACGTCATGAAGCCATGATGTGCCGACATGATATTCTGAAAAGAGCAGGAACTTTAGGTGCAGGTCACATTTTTCCTCAAAAGTTCAGTTTTTCACTCGATAGGTTCAGCACAAATTTGAATATGTGCTTTTGGTCAGTCCAGAAACATTAATCAGAAAGAATAGCCCTGAGTGATCATCTTTGTTTCACTCATGTGGGTCAGTGACCTAATGTTGTTGTCAAGACCAAACTAACCAAGACCAACACATTCCCTGAGACCAACTCAAGACCAAGATGTAACACTTAGGATACAAAATTTACTTTAACTAAAATATGTATTTATGAATAATAAATTATCAAAAAAACAAGATGTAACAAATTAAGGTGTACCGGGCTAATGTAGGTTAGACTCTTGGAGCTGGTGGAGAATTAATTAAACACACAACACAGAATGTTGATAACTGGTTTTGTATTTCAAAGTTCAATTTTTAACAAATAACTAAAAACACTTCAACTTAATCAAGGAAAATACCACAATTAAATAAAAGAAAATAGGCCTTCAATTAACAGATTCTTAAGGGCACCTTTTACCCTCCATACAACATATGCTAAATATTCGTATACTATTCGTATAAACCAATGCACCAAAACACATCACACGTACTGCAGTTATTTGTTATGCGTGTGCAGATGTCCAACAAATTCAAATATTTATTTAGGCAGGGGAAATCCTACCACACCCTTTAACCAGACAGCCAGGCTTGAGGCCTGCCTTTTGAGGGAATTTTGAGTCTTCTGAAGTTGCTCCTTTAGCTCGCCATCTTCTTTGCTCCAGCAATATGGCCTGACCTGTTTAGGCAAACAGGTAACAACATCACACGTCTGCTCAATTTGGGAGCAGCAATTTAATCAAATGTTCTATTGTGGATGTCTCACCAGTGTTCAGTCCTGAAACATTCCTCCTCAGCAGCAGCACAGCAGCAGCAGCACAACAGCAGCAGCAGCACAGCTCCTCAAGGGCTTGAAGTCTCAGTTCAGTTAAGTCCAGCTTTGTGTCCAGGGTTGAAAAGCACAGTGTTTTTCATTCAGAAGTTCTCCTGTTTCAGGAATGACTGTGTCCTGCTGCCTTCTTTCTGACTCCTTGATTGGTTTCAATCAGGTGATTAGTGCACCTGGGGAAAAGGGGGTAGATGCCTGTTGGCTGCAGGCTGCATCCAATTGGCTCAGGGGATTTGAATGACAGTTGCTGTTGTCCAATTTCAGCAGTGTTACAAAGACATTTAGGGATCCAGACCGAGACGAGACCAAGACATTTAGGGATCAAGACCGAGTCAAGACCAGGACCATACATATCTGAGGCGTGTCCCTCACTCAGACCGTAACACCGGGAAGGTCGGGACGTAACCTGGGGGATTAAAATCAAACTACAGATTAATTAAAGTTATTTGTTCTTTTAAAAAGAGGAGTTTTCCTTCTAATCACAGTAATGATGTGGAAAAATAGCCGATCAGTGGTGGTCTTGACCGGTCATCATTTAAAATTCTGAGACCGGGACAAGACCGAGTTAAAATGCTTTCGATTCCAAGACGAGCCGAGACCTTCAAAAAGTGGTCTCGAGACCGGTCTTAAGACCAAGACGGATTCCGATTACTCGTAACCTGAAACAAACTCTAGAGATCTCAGGATACACAAAGCAGCCCACGCTGTGACAAACCACAGCTCCTGTTGTCCACTTGTTCTTGTTTTCTCTGTAGCTGACCAAACAGGACCAAACAAGCTGTAACATTTCTGAAGATGTACTCGTGCCTCGCAGGATAACAGACTCCATAAACTCACACTGTGTGCCAGGGCTGTGACGGCTGAGGAGTCAGGTGTTGTAGGAACTTGGCTGTGTCGGTTTTGTGTTGGTTTTGGTTGCACAGCATTCAGATTCAAACGACTTCTCTAATCCCAGAGAGGCAATTTGGTTTCACAGCCTATCGAGTCCTTGGTAGGCAGGTATAGGCTGCTGGGTCGCACACAGTGGAGAGCGCCCCCTGGCTGGCCAAAGGTCACACGCTACAAAGTAAAGAGCAGGCGACCAAAAAATGTTCAACTTTAATGTCTAACAGGGGAAATGTATTTTGCAGTCATGCGAAAACAAAAAGAAAAAAAAGAAAACCCCAGGCCCATAGACTCAGAGATTAGAAACTACATAATAAACATTTAAAACTTAAATATTAGAGTTCATTATGTGGCAACAGGAAACTGAGAATATAAAAAAATCATCCATAAAACCATCATTTAAGAAAAAAAAAAAAAAAGGAATACACAAGGATTATTTTCATCTCGCAAAGACTCCTAACAGGAATAATTAAAACATTTTAGTATAACATACACTGTGTTTTGTCCCTTTTCTCCGTCGCTGACCTGTGCATGCACCTGGCATTGATCTCAGAAAGAAATACAAAAATCATAAAAGAAAATAAGGACGAGTCATTAGATTAACATCCTGTTTGGAATCCAGCCTGATGCCTGATGTTTTGACAAAACACTGACAAAACCAGTGAGTCATCCTGATCACTGTGGGCGGGCATCCTCGGTCCTCGGGGCTTCTTGTTTCTATTTGTTATTCTTTGAGCATCTGACGTTAACAGAAAAGATCAGAGATACTCTTTCACAAAGAAATAAAAAACAACAGCTTTGAAAGTTTTCTGACACACCAAGGAGATCGTCGCCATAGTTTTTGCGGTAGTTTCTTTTGGCCGATTCGACATGTTGAATCAGCGTCGGCGGTTGGTGAGAGGAATCTCTCTGATTGGCTGTTCAGAGGTTTCATTTCTGTCCAGCTCTCCTCTCAGGTTCAGTAAAGCCTCTTGAGCATGTCTCTGTAGTATCCATGCTTTCACCCATTAGTGTGGTTTCTCCTTATTTGTCTCCTCCTCCTCTTCTTTTCTTTTTTCCTCTAAAAGACCAAGAGCTGACAACGCCAGCGCCATTTTCACCTTCTTATCAGACATTATTCTCCATTAGTAGACGACCTATAATACGAGTGGTGAGCGACAGCGGGGTGAAAATGGTCTTCTCATATCATAACAACAGACTACCGCCTCCTGCTGGCATGGAGAGTTATTTCCTCTAATGAGCAGAATGTACGTGGTGATTGGCCGTCGGCTGTAGTCTCTGTGGTGTGTTCAAGTGCAACTTTTCGGTCAAGACAAAGACACTAGTTCTTTGCCGTCTGCTTGGTGTGTCAGGGCTTTAAAGAGCTTAGTCAGACGATTAGAAAAGAACTAAACAAGCTCAAGTCTGATTGCTTTTTTATCACCACTAATTAATCTAAAGTCTGGGGGATGTTTTACTTACTGCAGAATGTGAACAAGCTCTCGGGGAAACTTCAGTCTGGAGGAAAGAGCTTTCTTTATAACAGGCATCAGTCCTTTTTATTGTGCACATGAACTGTATTCTATCTTTTTTTACTGAATACAATCACAGCTTTGCATGGTCATACCCCATGTAAACTAACACCAAGAAGCTGTAAAACATCAGAATCAGCGTCCTCTGATCTCTCTGGTTGCAGGATGTTTTTCCCACAGCAGGACAAGCTGAAACACAAAGTGATGAAACCCTGCAGAGCCCCTACACTCTGACATGAATAACAGAGATGTGGGTGAGACCAGCTACCAGAGACATTCCATAATGATCACAGTTACAGTTGATGCAGAACAGATGCTGGCTGCTTGTACTGTGTGTGTGTGTTTCAGGAGGTGTTTCACACGGCCTTTCTCTCTCCCTGTGTGGTTTCTCTGCGCGGTATGTTCTGAGTATAAATATTTTGGATAGTGTGATGATAACAATGTTAAATATTGTAACACCCGCCTCACCCGGCAAAGCATCCGGCCCCCCCATCACTGAGACTCTTCAGCCTCTGAGCCAGCTCTTCCAGACTGATGATCAGTTTCATCCACCCAGCTGTCAGGAAGCTGAACTCTCTCCCCTCTGCCCCTCCCCCCCGCTCCCCTCAGCTCTGGATGTTGAACCTCACCACCCATCTTGGAGCAGTCCTCTCTCTGTCCTTTACTTTTCACTAAGTTAGTGCCTTATATTTATTTATATTTCAATTTTAAACCAAGCACATTTGTTGTTGATGTTTTTTTTTAAATGAACATATTTTGCACATTATCTTTGTACTTTTGTATATCTGGAACTTTTCTTCATCTAAAAGTGTGCCGTGCCTCAAAAGAAGGGTTAAAAAAACACTCTAAGGTGATGATGCATTTTGTAATTCATATAGCACCCTCTGCTGGTGACAGAGAACTGCACGGGTACAACAATGAAACTCAAATGAGATGCTTTTTGACTGGTTGATAAATCGAGTAATAACAGCGCATATCTCCGATAAATTTAGCCGATACTGATACTCACTCGAAATACTAATATCGGCTGACGTTATCGGCTGGATGACTAATCGGTCGAGGCTCTAGTAGGTACAAAGGCGTAATAATGCTGCATTCATGTGGTGTCGGACACATCGGAAAAATTAGATTCCGAGTTGCAAAATGCGCATGAACACGTGCTCAAGTCAGAACAACTCGGAAAAGAATGAGATGCCCGACTTCCTGACTTGACGTCAGAATCGTCATCAACATTGTTAATGTTAACATTAATTCAGGTATTGTGCATCAACTTTTTGCTCCAATATAACTTTTAACAGAGATATTTCACTGTTCTTCTTCGGAGCGTCAACGCTGTTTTTGTGCTGTTGTTACAACATTCTGACTTTCCGAACTGAAATCACTTCGGAAAAACGACTTCCAAACTCGGAAACTTGGACCAGCCGAGCAGCACGTGAACTTGGACCAGCCGAGCAGCACGTGAACTTGGACCAGCCGAGCAGCACATGAACTTGGACCAGCCGAGCAGCACGTGAACTTGGACCAGCCGAGCAGCACGTGAACTTGGACCAGCCGAGCAGCACGTGAACTTGGACCAGCCGAGCAGCGCGTGAACTTGGACCAGCCGAGCAGCACATGAACTTGGACCAGCCGAGCAGCACGTGAATGCAGCATAACAGCAGAGCTTGTGCTGCATTCAGGTGCTGCTCGGGGAGAACGGCACACAGAGAGGTTCCTGTCAAGACGGGGAAGCGAACCACTGAACCATTTCGCTGTGAGGCAACAGCGCTAACCACAATTAAACACAGGAAAGAGAAAATGTAAGGATTTTTTAGATAATGAGAAATGAAAACTTTCAATAATACATTTCACGATTGTAGTTATTTCTGTTATTTAATGGTCAATTTGTTTTCCAGTTTCATATTTAAAAAAACAAACAAACGACCAAACCCGAAAAGATCCAGATAGCAGTGATACAAAACAGAGAAGAGCAGCAATTCTTCACAATAGAGAAGCTGCATCCAGCTCACAATCTGTTGTTACATCAACACTAAACAATGAATCCATTATTATAACTCTCACACAGCCCACAGTCCTTATATTAAATAAACTCCTAATGCTACTGATCTGAGCTCTGTGTGTTTTAAACTCAGAAACACACACATGTGATCAGTTTCAGTCTCCTCATCCTGCTGACAGTGTTCTCTGGCACCTTCTCTGCCTCTGCGCATGCTCAGTGGGCCTCGTGGACACACAGCATGGGTCATCATTGGTAATCAGTCTTTTTTTCTTTAACTCTCCATCAGCTCTCGGGCTTGTCCTTGTTGGGGCCCATGAACTCCACTCCGTCGATGGGGATGTCTTTCTCCTTGATGGCCTTCTGCACGCACCGCTGGTACTTCCGGAAGGTCTCGGTGCACGGGTCTCCGCTCCGGTCCCCCTTCAGGAACTTCTCCGCGAACCAGCGGTTGAAGCACTGGTCGTACTCCCGCTTCAGGTCGGTGCAGGCCTCCCCGACGCTGTTCATTTTCACCAGCAGAACTCAGAACCGGCGGAAAAAAGTCGAGATACTGAAGATTTCTTCACCTGTTTTCAAAAGCAGGAGCTGTGTCAACATGCGCACTGCGTGACTCTCCTTGAACAGCGTGTTGTGATTGGTTGGTTTGACAGCCGTCGAACGTTGTAGCGTCACGTCGCATCAGGGATGGTGTATTTGAGAGGAGCGATCACTCTTGTGTAAAATCGCACGCACTTAAGTATGACGAAATAAAGTTCGTACGATTGAAATTAATATTATTGCATATTTATCATTTTTTTACCGCCTCCGAATTGTACAGAAGCTTGTGCAGACATGCATCAGTGCCACGTTTATTATAGTTTCGAATTTTACATTAGTTTGAATTTCTATTTATTTGTTTAAGTTTCTAAGTTTTATATGCCGTTTTATTCTCCTGATCTCAATTTGTATATCTCGTTATCTCAACATAATAACGATGGTTTACCTCTGATTTCGACTTAATTTCAGCCGTTTTCTTGAGCTCTCGAGTGGTTAATACCTTCTGAAAAGAGCACCGGAGTGAGACCTCTTACTTTGTTTGCCCAGCCGCCGTCCAAAACCCGCGAGATTGTTTTTTGAAGTCTCTCCGAGATCTCGCGATTCTCCGAGACGTGAGAGGCATCAGAGTGATCGAACTAAGCTGATAAATACATTTATTAATCGATTAATAAGCCAGAAAGAGCCAGACCGGAGTACAAAGAGGTAAGTTACACCCGCGCTGCTCATCGGACATAATTTGATTAAAGCTGTTTTGGAGATATCCTGAACGTAGCATCTCTTCACTCGTACGTTAGCATGCTAAGCTAGGCCATCATGATTGTTATGGGCTGCTAGCTTAGCGTTAGCTGCTCTGCCTGCGTTTTAATCAAACTTTACACGCGTGGCTCTGTAATCATTTCGCTCCTGCTGTCGACACAAAGGTTACACGATGTCTGATAGCGATGACAGCGACTTCTCCGACAACCAGAGTGAGCGCAGCAGCGACGGAGAGGCCGAGGAGGTGGAGAATGAGGTATGCTAACTGTGCTAGCTTGTGATGCTAACTAACAGATAAAAAGTAAACATTGAAGTTTGAGAATATATTAAACATTAAACATTAAATATTATACTTTATATACTTTATATACTTTATATATTAAACATTATATATTATATATTATACTTTATATACTTTATATATTAAAAATTATATATTATACTTTATATACTTTATATATTATATATTAAACATTATATATTATATATTAAATATATATTATATATTATATATTATACTTTATATACTTTATATACTTTATATATTATACATTATATATTATATATTATACATTATTTACTTTATATATTAAATATTATATATTAAACATTATATATTATATATTATACATTATTTACTTTATATATTAAACATTATATATTAAACATTATATATTATATATTATACATTATTTACTTTATATATTATATATTATATATTATACTTTATATATTAAACATTATATATTATATATTATACATTATTTACTTTATATATTAAACATTATATATTATACTTTATATATTAAATATTATACTTTATATATTAAACATTATATATTATACATTATTTACTTTATATATTAAACATTATATATTAAACATTATATATTAAACATTATATATTATACTTTATATATTAAACATTATATATTAAACATTATATATTATACTTTATATATTAAACATTATATATTAAACATTATACATTATTTACTTTATATATTAAACATTATATATTATATATTATACATTATTTACTTTATATATTAAACATTATATACTGTATATATTAGACTTTATATATTGTATAATAATATACCGTTTATTTCATACATTATAGGGATTCAAGATAATCTTTTACTTTCTATGTTTTATTTGTCCATTTGAATCACTAGTAGCTGAATATGGAGCAGAGGAAGAAGTAGCTCAGACTGTAGGGGGAAAGTATGGGAATTGTTGTGGCTGCTGGAGAGGTGACAGGTCACTTCCAGAGTTCTAACAAGTCGCCCTCGAGCGAGGCACAGAACCCCCAACAGCTCTGATGTGCCCCCCCCCCCCCCCACTCTGACATCTCCCCATTAACACTTGTGTTTAGGAGGAGGCAGCCAGCCCCGTAGGCAGCGACAAGGTAGCAGAGGAGGAGGGAGAGGACCTGGAGGATGAGGAGGAGTATGATGAAGAGGAGGAAGAGGATGATGATGAACGTCCCAGAAAGAAGCCAAGACACGGGGGCTTTATCCTGGATGAAGCCGGTGAGACTCTGCTTCTCACGCTACAGCGGTTAACGAAGTGCTCAACTTGAAGTACTACTACTAAAACTTATTTTTCCCACCTCTCTGCCTAGATGTGGATGATGAGTATGAGGACGAGGAGGATCAGTGGGAGGAGGGAGCTGAAGATATTCTGGAGAAAGGTAAGAAGTTTGATTTGCTGTGATGAAACCTTTTGTTTAAAAAAAAAAAGTTTAAAAATGTGGTATCCACACAACCCAACTAGATATTTTAAGATATTTTTATATTATAAGACCCGCTCATCAAGAAGCTCCCGATTGAAGGATTTATTGATTTGTGACCTTTGGAGCCAACACGCTCTTCCTCTGACTTGAGCATGTCTGAGGAAATGTCCGTTTGTGAATCCGGCACCCGCAAGGGATGAGCGTGTCTTTTTTTACTTTTCATACTCAGAAATGTCTTTAAAAGAATCCTAATTTCTAACCTTCAGTTAATTGTATTTGTCCTTCCTCATGATGATTGTTTGAAACTCTCTGCACATTTTAGACGTATTTCAGTGATCCAGCTCAGAAATGTTTGTGTTTGAACGATGCTTTAGTGACAGATTATCACTAACCAACCTCTGATTTCAATGAAAACTAAAAAAAAAAGAACAATCAGAACACAAAGATATGGTTTGTCAGGACGAGCTCTGAATAGAAACACTTATTAAAGTGATTCACTTTGAACATATTGTGAACATTATCTGGAGGTCAGACTAAAGGAAATCTTCCCTGTGTGGTTCTGACCCTCTTAAAGGAGATCTATTCTGCTGATCCAGATTTAAATACACACACATATATAATGTTACGATGTTGAACGTCCACTCTAAACCTCAGCAACTTTTTTTAAAAACACAAGATAAAACAGTTGTTGATGTAATCCTCGGGCGTGGTTTCCTGCTGCTCTGAATGAAGCTTGGACAGAACCTGACGGGGGAGTCTTAAAGAGACAGAGGCTGAAATGAAGTGTTTCAGGCAGAAGCTGAAATGAGGGATTTTACTGACGTCAGTATCAGATACATGAGGAGGTTTTTGAGCTACACATCTCACTAATCATTAGGTGTCCCAGACTGATATAAGATGAAAGTGAGCATAATAGATCTCCTTTAATGCTTTTTAAAATGGCACCAACGTACAGACGGGTCTCAAAGGTCAGGTTGTGAGCGTTCTGAGAGCTCTGTGAAAAGGTTCCTGATGTGATGCAGAGAGTGTGACGCCTCAGTTGGAGCTGTTTTCTAAAACATGTATGTCCTCTGACTGAACTCTCTCTGTCTCATCGGTGTTCTCTCATGCATGTCCTCTTCAGTTAACGGTAAATCTACTTCAGATACACTCCTGCTCCGATTTGTTTCCATTGTTAGTGTTGTTGTTATTCTCCATGGTGTTTATCTGAAGCAAGTGGAGCATTCAGATTCATCCATTCAGTAAACCTCCATGTCCCAGAATGTAATGATTAACCCCACTTCATCTCAGCACAGCTGTTTTTGTGATTGTGTAGCTTCGTGTGCGGGAGAGCACAGAGGGCAAATCCATTATTGGCTCCTTGAACAGCAACAGCTCTATTTACAAAGTCCACACAGAAAAAAAACAATCACTACACTTTCTCTTTAGGTGTTGATTCTGAGGCCACGTTTACACGACAACGATTGCGTTTTGGGTTTTATCATTACACAAATGGAGTGAAACCAGAAAGCCTTTGAACTTTTGAAATCCATCGACATGTAAACAGGAAATACACTTTTCCTCTGAAAACGGTGAATTCACGTGTGTGTAACGGTTCCAGTCAGTAGCCATGAGCAAGTATGTGGACTACAACAACAAAAACAACAAAGGCGGCTCCCGAGTTCTGATTTATGCTGCTCGCTCCCCGTCAACATTTTATCAACGGTGACTCTCTTTGGAGTAAATTTGTAGTTTAGGGCCTCCTCCTGGAGTAACAACGCTACCTACTGGTCTGTTATGGATATTGCAGCCGCTTGAAGTCGTCTTTTGGGGATCCGTGTGCACGCCCGTTGTTATCAAAACGTTGTCTTCTGAACGCAGAACCAAAAAACAGCTTGTTTTCTGAGTATTGTTCTCGTGTGGGCGTGGCCTAAATGTGTGAGCTTTCTAAAGTCAACATACGACAGAGACTGACAACAAGTGTTTGTATGCTGTAGTCGCTAACCTGTCTTTAGACGGAAGCCCTTCCTGTATGATGTCGTACTGATTTAAACCCCTCACATGGTTAAAACATATTTTTTTAACCAACCAGCTTCCTCGAAGTGTCAGGCACATCACAAGATCAGAAACAGACTTCATTTTTAGGTAATAAAATCCAAATTGACACCAAAATATTTGTCATTATTTAACACCTCGAGGTTTGACATTTAGCAGATTCAGCGGTTTCCATCGTTCAGAGACCAAAGTGTGATCCTTTGCCTGACTCTGCTGCCCCCGTAGACGACTGCACTCGTTCCCCTTTAAAATGTCTGGACTAATGGATGTGGTGGTTGAAGCTTTTTATGTGGCACGTGGTAATGCATACGATCACTGAAGGCACGAGTACGGCAGAAACTAAATCAAACTGTGTGAAAGGTTAAAGGGTCGCCATCCTGCTGCCTTTTTGTTTTATACTCATAAGAACCCCAAACGAAGAGAGGAGTAGGGGGTAAAACTTTACATTTGGAAAAGGGCGCCGGTGAGGTCAACAGCGCCTTTCTGAAAAGTTGAAATATTTTCAACCTGAGCGTTCGGAGCCGCCGCACAGAAAGGTGGAGAGCTCTAAAAAATAATGCTGGGTGCTGCGTATTTTCACCCGAGGGCCGCCTGCTCCTGCAGACGCTCTCTCCTGCAGACGCTCTCTCCTCATTTAAAATATTGACGCTGGCGCTCAAAAAGAAAAAAAAAACGCCAGGTGGACACGGCGCTTTAAGCTGCACGTTTTAGTTGTGCAACGATAATGACATCACTGTCAGCGGCCGATGAGTGTCCGACATGTTTTTTATCGTGCTGAATGAGTGCACGATGTAGTCTTTAAGTCCGGTTCAGTTTCTGCTGTACTGTTGCTTTAAACCACACTGAACCGTCACGGCTTCATGCTTCTGTGTGCTGAACCGTCATCATTAATCTGTTTTTGTTTTTCTGTTGTTATTGTTTTTTTCTCCCATCATGCTTTGTGTTGCTGCTGCCTGACTCTGCTCCTGTGTGCTCTGCCCTGACGACACTTAATGTCTTTTGGCTTCTGCCTTCACCTCCATTCTCCTCCTCCTTCTTCCTCGTCCTCTTCCCCTTCCTCCTCCTTCATCCACCTCCTTCTCCTCTTCCATACTCCTCCTCCTCTTCCTCTTCATCCTCCATCTTCCTCCTCTTCCATCTTCCTCCTCCTCCTCTTCATCCTCCTCCTCCCGGCTGCTGTGTATGTTTTCCTCTTCTCTTCATCTTTCTCTTCACTTCCTCTGTCCTGAACTCTCTCTCTCTCTCTCTTTGTATCATTCTTTACTCCTTTCCTTCCTCCTTTCCTCACCATGCTCTTTGCTCTCCTCATCCCTTTTATTCTCTTTTGTTTTCTTGCACGATTGCTCTTCCTCCTCTTTCTTCGACTCCTCTCTGCTCTTCTCCAACTTTGCTTTTTCTCCCTCCCCTTCTCTCTCTCTCTCTCTCTCTCTCTCTCTCTTTTTTGGTCGGTGGTGAGCAGAGGAGGCTGAGGGTAAGTCTGTTTTTGTTTTCCCTCAAACAATCCTAATGGTTCTTTATTTAATAAATCTATTTGTGATTAACCATGAATGTGACCCCTCCCCTCCCCCCTCTCCTCCTCAGTGTCGAACATCGACCATGTGGTTCTTGATGAAGATCACTCTGGATCCAGGAGGCTGCAGAACCTCTGGAGGTAAAAGACCTTGTTTACTTTACAAGTCACTTAAATAACCTCCCAGAGAAACAGTCCCAGGAGGTCAAACTCATGACACTGTTTCCCCATATCTAAAGCAATAACCAAACTTTATTGAGGAATTCTACGATGCTGCAAAACTATCTGTGTGTGTGTCATGACTAAACTTGTGTATTTGTGTTACAGAGACTCCAGAGAGGAAGCTCTGGGTGAATACTACATGAGGAAGTATGCCAAGTCATCTGGAGGGGAGCAGTAAGTAACTTTGTTCTAAGTGAAAAGATGAAGTCTGAGCTGTGCACTCTTTTTATAAAGACTCTGTCAGCTCACACTTTGCAGCACAGCACACCTAGACGATTGTTTTATTGTAGTTTTTAATCCAACAATTTGACTAAAGAGTAATCACAAGAACATGATTCTGAACTTTTCTGTTTTTTTACACACTATTCTTGTTTTCTTCTTCGGTGGTGTGCAGTTTCTCTGGAGGGTCCGAGGAGCTCTCTGATGACATCACTCAGCAGCAGCTACTTCCTGGAGTCAAGTACGTGAACTCTTCATGCACCAATCAGCTTTGAGGACACCTGCAGACACACTCTGAATCTTTGAGCTGTTTTAACAACAATTTTTTTTTTCCTCGTCAGGGATCCCAATCTGTGGACGGTCAAGTGTAAGGTGTGTGTGTGATAAAAACACAAATTCAAATCACACATAGAGGGATTGACTGTTCCTTTACATGCTGCATCTGTTTGTTAAATAATTCATCCTGTTTTTAGATCGGAGAGGAGAGGGCGACGGCCATCGCATTGATGAGGAAATTCATCGCCTACCAGTTCACAGACACGGTAAGACGCTGCACTCTGTCATAACTACTTCAGGATGTTTGACCTCTGCCGCTCACGCTTCTCTTAACTCGACCGTCTCCTCACAGCCTCTGCAGATCAAGTCCGTGGTTGCCCCGGATCACGTCAAAGGTTACATCTACGTGGAGTCGTACAAACAGACGCACGTCAAGTCGGCCATCGAAGGCATCGGGAACCTGAGGATGGGTCTGTGGAACCAGCAGATGGTCCCAATCAAAGAGATGACGGACGTCCTCAAGGTCGTCAAAGAGGTCACCAACCTGAAGCCCAAGTCCTGGGTCCGACTGAAGAGAGGCTTGTACAAAGACGACATCGCTCAGGTAAGAAGAAGTGATTTCTGTATTTGCTATCATAATGAGCTTTGGGGCGTTGGCTAGACACAGACACACCAAGCAGACGGCAAAGAACTAGTGGTCTTGGCCAAAAAGTTGCACTTGAACACACCGCAAAGACTACAGCCGACGGCCAACCACCACGTACGTTCTGCTCATGTGTGAGATGAAATAACTCTCCATGCCAGCAGGGGGCGGTAGTCCGTAGTTACGTAGTTATACAAGAAGACCATTTTCACCCCGCTGTCGCTCACCACTCGTATTATAGGTCGTCTACTAATGGAGAATAATGTCTGATAAAAAGGTGAAAATGGCGCTGGCGTTGTCAGCTCTTGGTCTTTTAGTGGAAAAAGAAAAGAAGAGGAGGAGGAGACAAATAAGGAGAAACCACACTAATGGGTGAAAGCATGCTCAAGGGGCTTTACTGAACCTGAGAGGAGAGCTGGAGAGAAATGAAACAACAGAACAGCCAATCAGAGAGATCCGTCTCACCGACCGCTGACGCAATTCAACATGTTTGTCCGACGGAGCCAGACAAACTAGGGCGGCGACCGCTCACCGACGATCTCCTTGGTGTGCCAGGGCCTTAAGGGACTCATTGAAAGACGAACTCTTTGCGAGAGATGACGAGTCTTGAAGACACTTAAAGATGAACTTAAAATGAGATAATTCAAGTCCTTTAATGTAAGTAATGCAGACATTAATGAGCTGTGTTTTATTCTCCAGGTGGACTACGTGGAGCCGAGTCAGAACACCATCTCCCTGAAGATGATCCCTCGCATAGACCTGGACCGCATCAAGGCCAAGATGAGCCTGGTATGACAAACACACACCCTGTAGCTCTCCACTCGATCCACTGCTCAGAACCGTTTGTTTACATTTGTGTCTGTTTTCCATCCTGTAGAAAGACTGGTTCGCTAAGAGGAAGAAGTTTAAGAGACCCTCTCAGAGGCTGTTTGATGCTGAAAAGATCAGGTACACACACACACACACACGCACACACCAAATTCGGGCATAGCAACAGGACAGACAAGTAAGCTCAAAATACACATTAAACAGAATAGATAAGATAAATAAAAATAAAACGGGGTATATACAAGTACAAAATGAATGAATGATGAAGTTAACTATGCATGGAGCTGAGACAGTATTTGTAGAGAATGACAAGATAAAGTGACAAGTGATGATTAAAGTGATTTGGTAACATCAATAGCAGCAAGTAATGTAAACAGCAGAGAAGAGAGGCAGTGTTGTACCACAGTGATGCAGAGTGCAGTTATATAATATAATGTAGTATAACATAATATAATATAATATAGTGTAATATAATGAAATGTGATATAATATAGACTAATATAATGAACTTGGGGCGGATGTTGGCTCCCAACTCAATGACAAGTGTGAAATCGTACCGCCGCTCTTCAAATGTATTTCTCTATTGGCATAACAGGACAGACAAATTCATAAAAGACAATCATACTTGAGTGCACATGAGTTACTTCTGTTCCTTAAATAAAGTAGTTTGAGCCTTTCTTTTGGAGAGGCAGGAAGTCGTGGTGGCAGCTCCGTGTACAATTAGAACCACTACGGCCCACTCTTCAAACTAAGTTCATGTGTATGAATATTCTTCAATCAATCCTTTGAAAAGATCTGAACTCATTTGATTTCTGCTTTTATTTCTGGAAAAAACTGCGCTGCAAATAGTTTGAGTCTTGAGCTTAGCGTATCTATGACTGACAGCTGATGATTATGATTGACAGGTCCCTCGGTGGGGAGGTCAGCCACGACGGAGACTTCATGATCTTTGAGGGGAACCGTTACAGCCGCAAGGGATTCCTGTTCAAGAGCTTTGCCATGTCGGCTGTGGTGAGTCTAGTTTTTTAAGCCTCGGTATTGTTACTCAGAAAAAACAAAAGGGGCCTCGTACAAAGCCCTGAGGAACACCCTTGTTTCATTAAGGTTTTTTTTTTTTTTTACTTTACAAAGCCTTCTTATCGCTGATTCACATTTTATTTTCTGTGTTCTGTGTGTCAGATCACAGACGGAGTGAAGCCCACTCTGTCCGAGCTGGAGAAGTTTGAAGACCAGCCTGAAGGAATCGACCTGGAGGTGGTCACTGAGTCAGGTACGATGACCCTGTAATCGTCTTTCGGGTTAGAAAAAGGTTATTTTCAGACTGAAGACGAGCACGTCAGGGGGACTGGAATATCCCATCCCATCGCCTGTGAAGTTCCTCCTGCTAATACAAAATGTTTTTGTGTGTGTGTGTGTGTGTTTGCGCAGGTAAGGAGCGTGAACACAACCTGCAGGCCGGAGACAACGTGGAGGTGTGTGAGGGAGAGTTGATCAACCTGCAGGGAAAAATCCTCAGTGTGGACGGAAACAAGATCACCATCATGCCCAAACACGAAGACCTGAAGGTGAAGGACGCACACGTTCACACACGCACACGTTCACACACACACAGCTTGTCTCTACATAAGTACACCTAAACTGGTCCTCACAAGCATAGCAATACACCAAAAAGAGCAGAAACAAAGCCTCTATTAACGAGCTGAGACTTCCCCGTGCATCAACAAACTCCTCAGACCGTCTTAAGATCGTGTGTTTTGTGTGTGTGTTCTCTCAGGACCCTCTGGAGTTCCCGGCTCACGAGTTGAGAAAATACTTCCGCATGGGCGACCACGTGAAGGTGATCGCCGGGCGCTACGAGGGAGACACGGGCCTCATCGTCAGAGTGGAGGAG
>NC_089205.1:29245749-29248249 GCF_963930695.1 Labrus bergylta
TTTCCTCACCTCCTTCTCTTCTCTGCAGGGGCGCAAAGAGACCGAGTGGAATGACCTCCGCCCACGGCCGTACTCCCAGCTACGGCTCGCAGACTCCCATGTACGGTACGGGCTCCAGGACGCCCATGTACGGGTCTCAGACGCCGCTGCATGACGGTAAGAGCCTCGGCGTGATCTCAGCTTCTTTTTTTTAGTTTTCTGACATTTTTTCCCACATGTGCTCATCGCTCCTTCTTTTTCCCCTCCAACAGGAAGTCGCACACCTCACTACGGCTCTCAGACCCCACTGCATGATGGGAGCAGGACGCCAGGTCAGAGCGGAGCCTGGGACCCCAGCAACCCCAACACACCTTCCCGGTAACACACACACACACACACACACACACACACACACACACACACACACACACACACACACACACACACACACGCTCAGCATTTTCAGGTGTGTTTGCTATAAACACGTTTCTTTTGTTGTTTTTGATATATTTTTCGGTTTTCTTTTTCAGGAACGACGAGGAGTACGACTTCGGCTTCGACGACGAGCCCTCACCGTCCCCTCAGGGCTACGGGGGGACCCCCAACCCCCAGACCCCGGGTTACCCAGAAGTCCCGTCTCCACAGGTCAACCCTCAGTACAACCCTCAGACACCTGGCACACCTGCTATGTGAGTGTTTTTTCTTTTTCATCAGATCAGATTTGATTGATGTCCCAGGACGTTCACACTCTGTCTCACCTGTCGTGTGTGTGTGTGTGTGTGTGTGTGTGTGTGTGTGTGCGTGTGCGTGCGTGCGTGCGTGTACGTGTGTGTGTGTGCGTGCATGCGTGTGCTCAGGTATAACACCGAGCAGTATTCCCCCTACGCGGCACCGTCACCTCAGGGCTCATACCAGCCCAGCCCCAGTCCTCAGAGCTACCACCAGGTGGCGCCCTCGCCGGTCGGCTACCAGAACACACACTCTCCTGCCAGCTACCATCCGACGCCCTCGCCCATGGCGTACCAGGTAAGACATTAGGGGGTTGCGACCGTCACGCCTCGCTCTGATTGGCTGGATTACAAACAGTGCAGAAGTCTTTGAGCTTCTTAATTGGACATGTAGTGACTCTTGTTGCTCCCACAGGCTAGTCCCAGTCCCAGTCCTGTGGGCTACAGTCCCATGACGCCCGGAGCGCCCTCTCCTGGAGGTTACAACCCTCACACCCCTGGCTCCAACATCGAGCAGGGCGGCAGCGACTGGGTGACCACGGACATCCTGGTCCGGGTCAAGGACTCCCTCATGGACCTGATGGGACAGATGGGGGTCATCAGGAGCGTCACGGTAACAAACACACACACACACACACACACACACACACACACACACACACACACACACACACACACACACACACACACACTAGTGCTGGGCGATATGGTCTAAATTTGATATGACTGGATATTTATCATATTAAAGTTTATAAATGTAGTCTATAAAACTGAATCTCCACTGTATTAAAAAGAATATATCACTGATCCAGGAACATTACTTTAGATTCTAAAAATAACAGTCACCAATTTACTCTTGAACCATTCTGATGCAAAAGTCAATTACAACTTTTATTAAATGAATTGAGCTCTAATTATAAACATATTGTGTATTTTTCTTATATTTATGTGCTCATGTTTATTCACCATGCTGTAAGAGTCTACTTAATGTGATATTAATATGAGGCTGTGATAGATCTGGAATCTCTCCTTCTTTGTTCTCTGTGAGAAACTCTTCATCCTTACATCTTTACTGTAGTCTGTAGGGACAGCAGTGAAGCCTCCAGCTGAACCTGCAATCAGCTGGACTCTGTCAATCAATCATCCGGGTCAGCGGGACACTTAGAATGTCGAGCTCTGCGTTAAGAGCCCTTTCTGTGGACGTAATTCGACCTCGCTCTCATCTTTCTCTTTCTCCTCCGTGTTGGTCGCTTGTAAGAGCGAGGCTCCTCAGCAGCAGGAGGGAAGTCTCCTCAGCAGCAGGAGGGAAGTCTCCTCAGCAGCAGGAGGGAAGTCTCCTCCGCCCTTTCGTCTCCGAGCAACAAGCGCTGTTCCCGTTTCCATATCAAGCATTAATTAAATATCGATCGAATCAAGCTTCACGATATATCGCCCAGCACTAACACACACACACACACACACAGTCATGAGTGTTTGGACGGGGTCTGGCGCTTCTAGAAGGTTTTTTTTATTTTTATTTGGATGATTTTTAACCTCCATGCGATAGGTCAGCTGAAGATCAGATGGTAAACGTTTGGAGGAGAGAGAGTGCACATGGAGCGTGCTATAACCGCCCAGCTAGTCGCGCCCCCCCCCCAAAGAATATAAAACCACGACTGTGGAGAGAGAAGTGACAAAATAATGGTCAAATATTGGGGTGAGCCAAACTATTTCACGGATGGAAGAAAGCCTGAAACCACAAAGTCATTTTCTGCTTGATGGACATATTTATCATTACGACACTTAACTCTGGA
>NC_089205.1:29253249-29258249 GCF_963930695.1 Labrus bergylta
TAATTACTGAAGAGTTTTTCCCATGGATGGTAACAAACTGCTGCCTTTCAGAAAGGAAGTTATGAATCCACCTAATGAGGGTGTGGTTAACTCCCATACTACACAGCTTCACAGCCAATAGTTGTATATGGACAGTGTTAAAGGCAGATGAGAAATCAGCAAACAGTATACGCACATAAGATGATCGTGTTTCCAAGTGTTTATAAACTTGGTGAAGCAATGCAGCCGTTGCATCCTCAACACCTCTCTTTGCTCGATATGCAAATTGTAGAGGATCCATTTGACTGATTGATTCAGACCTTCAGTGAGATAAAACGATGTGCTCAAAACATTTCATGACAACTGAGGTCAGAGCAATAGGTCTAAAATCATTGAATTTAGAGGGGCTTGTCTTTTTTGGTAATGGGATAATTTTAGATATTTTAGGGTTAGGGTTAGGGTTAGGACCTAACTGCTTACAGCATTTTGTAAGTGTATTCCCGTCTAACCCATCTGGACCAATGGATTTCCTCACATTAATCTTGGAAAAGGCAAACCGCACTTCTTCAGTTGTTATTTGAATAGAAGTGCCATATTTTCTCCAGTCTGCCTCAGGCTCCAATGGGGATTGACTATCAGTCTCATATCGTGCAAAGAAGTTGTTCATGTCATTGGCAAATTCAATTGTATGCCACGTGTGCGTGTCAGCCGCAGAGCAGCGCCACGAATTCAGTAATAAAAATCTATGAAAGTTATATATAAACTTATATCAGAGCACGTTGATGACCACAATGACGTTAAGTTGACAAGTCTGACTCCTCATTCTTTCCTCAGTTTGTGTGTCCAGCTCTGTAAATTAGAAGAATACATTTCTTTGTTTTTTGGTTTTAAGTTAAAGAAAATATCCACCGGAACACGTTTAATTAATTTCTTTAAATGTGTTTTATTATTCAGCTTTTCAGTTACACTTTGATCAATCAGACACAGGATGGTGCAGGACTCAAACATTACATTTATATCAACTACATTAAGTGACAGGACACACTCAGATTCTGCAGTTAAAAGTGTTTAAAAAGTTGTCTGCAGCTGTGGCCGTGTCGTCCTGGGTCGTGGTTCTGTCAGTCGCAGGGTCTCTGAGGCTGCTCGTGGTCGATGGGGAGGTAATAAAACGGGTCCTCAGGAGGGCATGGGTGTCCGGGAGGCGGGGTCTGTCCTGGGCCGGACCTGGACTCCAGTTCCCTGTCGATGTTGCCTTGGTGATCACAGCCGAGGGTGAGGTTGTGGGACAGAGGGATCTTCACCTGGAACCACACCTGTCTGTCCTGAAGAGGAAGAGGAGGAGGAGAGGTGGTCCACAGTGAGGCATGGTATGAGGAATTTCTGATATTTTAAAACCAGTGCCCTTATCTTCTTAAAGGTCACATATTTAAAATCCTCTTCTCCATGTTCCTCTAACTCTAACATGTGTCTCTATTCTGTCTACAAACCCCCCAATCATGAGAAAAGTCCATCCTCTCCGTCTTCTGCCTGCTCCACTTTTCAGAAAATGTGTGCTCAAACAGGCCGTTTGGAGATGTTCCCTTCATGACATCACAAAGGGCAGTAGCCCCTCCCCCAGGTGGGTGACACTCCCACAGCTAGGTGTTTGTTCTGCCCTCTGAGTCTGCCTTCTCACCGTAAACAATAGGACATGGAGCGAGAAAGACCGAGTACACCCAAGCGCCTTCCAGCGAGGGGGCGTGGTCAGACACAGCTCATTTACATATTTAAAGGTACAGACACAGAAACAGCCTGTTCTGAGCAGGGCTGAAATAGAGGGGTTTATAGACATGATCAAATACAGGATCAGAGTGGATTTAGAACAAGAAACTTCACACACATGTTTTGAGGAGCTCTGAGACTTATTTAAACTAAAGAGGAGGAGGATATGAGACCTTTAAAGATGTTGCCAGAAGTATACTACATATCAGGATAGTCAGTTATTTAAGCCAAGAGAGAAAACTTTCTCCATGAGATATGTGATAGTAGATTTTACAGCAGCAGTAATAATCAAGCTTTAATGAGTCACAGATTCCCAGCACAGTGAAAAGACGAGATGTCAGTGACATTATGATTAACAAAATGAATAATGTTCTGTTCCCTTCATTAAAGTGTGGTGTGTCCTGTTTGGTTAAAGAGAGCACTGAGAATAAGGTTTTTAACCAAAGCCTGCTGGAGAAGAAGGCCTTCTCACGCTCTGATCTGCTCCAGACGCCGCTCACTGTCACTTCCTGTTTTCTCCCATTGTTGTTGTGGATGTTAGTGTGACATCAGAGAGCAAATCATCTTTATGGTTATGTGTACGGAGGGACCTGTTAAGTTAATTCACAGTCTGTGGGACACGCAGAGCAGCGTCCGGTGCTCCTGCAGCCACCCTCTAGTGGACACTCGATGAACTGCAGGATGTTGCACTTCTGCATCAGCTTCATTTTTCAACACCACAGGTTGCTGCTTGGTCAGAACATAGGGGCAACACCAAGCGGGGTAAAAGGGACCGGGCCTTTAATTGGGGGGAGCACGGCCTTTGGCACATCTGGCATCACCAGCTGGACATCTGGATAGTAAAAGTCTTTCCTGCCCAACATCTTCATGTGAGTTGTATAAAGTGATATTAATTAACAAAAATCTGATTCAAGATCATTTTCATCCAGGATCAATAAATCAGTCGTCTTTTTTTCAAAGAACCAAAACTCTGTCAGCTGTAAATGATCAGGGCTCCTGGCTGAGGAGGAGGAGGAGGAGGAGGAGGAGGAGGAGGGATACATGATGTGAAAAGTCTCAGTGATGCCTCTAGTCCAATCAGATCGCTTGGTCAAACCTAACTGCATGTTAGGAAGACAAAGAGCTGACTGAATCAAATCAGTGGCATGACGATAGATTTCATACCTTGTGATCCTTGACACACTGGATCTCATGTTTTTCTCCCAGATGTGGAGCCAGGACCTGACGCACATCTGGAACCTGCACGAACAAAGAGAGAGTATTGTGATATAACCTACACACAGTCCAACAAAAAACTACAAACCTGCGCCTATAAAAAATCCTCTGAACTAGATTTAAACTTTCAGTGACTATGAAGCATGATCGCAGTGATTTTTAACCCTCAGAGGCATGACTGACATCTTGAGCAAACAAATATCCAAAGTTTGTTTTATTACCTTCTGACTCACAGATTTATTATGAATTCTAAACGCTAAATACTCAACTTAAATCACGCCGTTTCCTCCAGGGGCTGCGTGTCAGCTACAGGCACTTAGGGTAACTTAAAACAGACGTGGAAGCGACCTGAAGCAGACCTTAAAATAAACCCTACACCCTGCCTTGATATACACATAAAATGACCCCAAAGAGAACAGACCCTCCAGTGGTTCTCAACTCGTCTAGCCTCAGGACCCACCACCAACTCCTCCCTGAAAAATGTTGATATTTTTCAACCAATCAAATTGATTTAATTATAAACTGTGCAGCTTCTGTCAACTGTTTTGTTTGTACCTCATGCAAAACGTCCGACAGAAGCAACAAACTAACGCGTTTAAAAAAAGCGCGCGACCCACTGAAAACAGCTCCGCGACCCACTTTTGGGTCCCGTCCCACCAGTTGAGAACCACTACTCTAGGTATACCCTGAAAAAAAGTGTTTGAAGGGTACCTTGAAACATATTCTTAAGTGTACCATGAAACACACCGACAGTTCCTGGAAACACTAAAGGGTCACTTGGGGTCTATGAAACACACATCTGGGTACCTAAAAACATGCTGATGGGACGTTTAAACAAATGGTTGAAGGACGCCTAGAAACATACCCCTTATCTCAGAGGGTTAAGGGACCCTGAAACAGGCAGGTTAGGTCTTGAGGGTACCTTGAACCAGACATGTAAGGGTGCTTTAAAGCAGATGCTTAGCGGGTTGAAGCTATCTGGGTATCTTAAAACAGATGTTAAAGGATAACTTGAAACAGGCCTAAAAAAAAAAGAACCCTGTCGAGTTATTGGGTACCTCGAAACAGACTTAAAAGTGACCCTTAATACTGATCTTAAAGGGAACATAAGGGGACCTATAACGGATTCTAGCAGCAGAAACCTGTCTTGATACAGATGTTTAAAGTCTTTCTATGTGATTTTTCACACTTAAATGTAGAAATCAAGTATCTCCTCTGAAAATAACTCTGTGAGTCATGACTGTCTACAATGGGTGTAACACCCGAGTCCCACTGTCTGTGATGTTTTCAGAGTTTTCAGAGTCCTATCTTCACTTTGTTTACATCGCCTGGACGGCCGGCTGACTCCTCCCCTCGTGTATAAAAGTTGTTTAATTGAGGGACTAGAGAAAAGAAGAATAACATACTGTACTCACTGCTTAACTGTGTTTCTAGATCACGCTCATTTCAGGTAAATTTACATGCAGTGTGAAGATACCAGCATAATAAAGATCGCTAGCATTAGCATGCTAACACAACAATGCAGTGAGAGTTGTTTTGGTTTCATGCTGGTGCTCAAGGGGCGACATCTGCTGGATCAAAAAATCACATTTACCAATCACCTTTAAAGTTGAAGTTACCTTGTAGGCTCGTTCACAGGACGGAGTGACACCAGCTGCCTCCAGGACTCTGCAGAGAAACAAACAAACAAACAAACAAACAAACAAACAAACACTCTGCAGTGACTTTAGTTTGACTTCATACATTTGAAGAAAACTTCTTCTGAGGATTCTTAAAGACTTATGTTTCTTTGAACTTGTGTAATTAAAATCATAAAATCATAAAATCCTCCTCGTTATTGGAGGAAAATTCAGCTTCTTAACTTTGTTGATTTATTTTTTCAGTGTGTGTGTGTGTGTGTGTGTGTGTGTGTGTGTGTGTGTGTGTGTGTGTGTGTGTGTGTGTGTGTGTGTGTGTGTACTGACTTGTGGATGTCAAACTGTCGTCGTAGTTTGAGACTAATCTGGAAATATCTCAGAGGAGAGTTCAATCCTTCCACACAGGCG
>NC_089205.1:29263249-29291813 GCF_963930695.1 Labrus bergylta
TGTGTGTGTGTGTGTGTGTGTGTGTGTGTGTGTGTGTGTGTGTGTGTGTGTGTGTGTGTGTGTGTGTGTGTCCTTGCCAGGGTAAAGCGACAGAGTGCAGCTCGACACAGACATGAATCACCTCCTGGTAACTACAACTCTTTTATTTCTCTCTCTTTTCTTCTGTGCTGTTTTTTTCTTGCTCTGTTTTGCGTCTCTGAAGCTTCTGGAAACTCTCCAGGTAGAAAAGATTTCAATCAGGCGGATCAAATCCAGATTAAACTTTGTGTTTGTGCAGAAGGAGAGCGAAGCCTGACCTTTGTACCATGTAGGACAGGCGTTTATAAAAGTGTGTGTGACTGAAGCTGAAGAAGAAACTGAGTGTATTCTGCTCATGTCGGTGTGTGTGGGTCTCAATGTGTGTGTGTGTGTGTGTGTGTGTGTGTGTGTGTGTGTGTGTCATGTGAGGTAAAGATCTGATCTATATTTACCGACTGACTCACCTCACATGACCTGCAGCTTGGTTAAACTCTCCCTCTGTTCTCACCTTATCTCCCTGATTTACCTGACATTAGTGAGACAATGCAACTCTGCACGTACACACACACACACACACACACACACACACACACACACACACGTATACACTTATTTATTTTGGTCACTTATAGGGAGTAAGCAAAGACGTACATTTATTTCCTGGACACCCCGACCTTTGTTAGGCTAACATGTTAGCATAATTCTGTCAGCAGTGTAAACCTTTTCATCGACAGATCTTTAAATGAAACTTTCCATTCAGTCTGTAAACTACTTTATTTAAGGTTATTTGTGCAAATGTCATTTTGACAACTTCAGAGCTCAGTGGTAGAGTCGGTTGTCTCTTAACTGGAGGGTCAAAGGGTCCAATATCCAGCCAGGGGCGTGTCCAGACTTTTTGGACTGGAGTGGCCTGAATTTTGTGTGCACAAACATTAATAATAAAGAGCATTCATCGACCCCTTCTGTCTGCAGTAATCACTTGTACTTTTAAGTAGCACAAGATAATGACAACATGTACATCTTCTAAGCTTAATTCTTCAAGAACTTTTTAAAAATAATAAACATAAATATTAAAATTTTTACCTCGACAGTCACACTGAAAACTATGAGAGCTGCCTGTTGCAACACAGCCTGACAGGTGGATTTCAATATAAGTTCCACCTATGGCAAAACAAATGACCAATCATAAGAAATCATGATACGATAAGATTTGATGTGTTACAAAAGGACGCAAAACGATATGATACTGTAATTTTTTGATATGATAAGATACGGGACGATACAAAAAACAAAGTTACGTCATGACACAACGCTGTATGGAAGGCCAAACATTTAAAAAAACATGACTTTTAACATGTCAAACAACATGTTGACAACGCGCTGTTTACACGTTGTCAGCGCAAACTTTAAAATTTGACGCGTTAACAACATGTTGACAATGCCCAATGCCTATTTTTTTAAAAACCTCCTCAAACACCACCTGCTCACCAAAGCATTCAGCCTCATCTAACACTCCCCCCAGCTGATCACCCAATTGTTGTCTCCCATTACGCGCCCCCCCCCCCCCCTTTGGCTGTAACTGTTTAAATAAACGGAGAGATTGATTACCATTATTAATAGTCTATATTCAATCTTTAAAACAGCTTGAAGTCCGACAAAGTATTCAAGTAAATCTCTGATTTTAAGCCAACGATGCGTTCAGGAAACCTTGTTTACTGTGGCACCAGAGAACAGATGAATCCTATTGAATCCTGTTGTGTGTGGTTTTTCTTTTTAAGAGCTAGAGCAAAGCAGGAAATGCAATAAACTGAGTCTCTGTTTTAATGTTTGTAACAATGGATACGAGAGGAGCAACATGTGTAACGGATCAAATGTAGGAGGATAAGATCCAAGACCACCTGACTGCAAACAGACGCCACACAGCAGGCGAGCTGGCTCTCTGTAAACTCAAAACACACATAACATGGAGGCTCTTTCCCCCCCTCCTCTGGCCTCCTGATTGGTTAAAGTGTCAGGTTCAGAGGCCGGGATTGGACGTCAGGCGTGTCTGTCGGGCCTGCAGCAGCCTGATGTGACCTTGACGGACAGTTAGAAGTCACGCATGCGTTCTTAAAGGGACAGGCAGCTGCTGCATGGAGGGGGGGTCCGGGTCAGGGCAGGAAATGACAGCTGACGGGTTTCATCTCTATAAAAAAAAAAAAAAACACTTACAGAAGACAGATAAGTTCCTTCTTCTCTGCAGCTGGAGGTAATTGTCTGGAGTGAAACCGTCAAAGACATAAAGTCGCTCTCACTTCCTTATGAAAAGAGAACAAACACTCACAGGCAACAACAGGCGGATTAAACCACTCTGAAAGGGTGATACCAGTATCATTCAATCAAGGCCTCAGTTTGTTTGATACATGTAGCGAGCAAAAGTGTTGGAAATTCTCCTGCTTCAGGTTGAATCCTTGAAGCAGGCTAGGTAGTATTTTGGGGGGGGGATGCACCCGATCAGTCCTCTAAAAGTTGTTGTTTTTGTCTGTGACAGGCTCATATTGTTGTTCTAAGTGTCTGACAACATAAAGGCAGACATAAAGGACCACAAACAGCTGTTACATCCCTCTCTTTACAGACACCAGACTCACTGACTAACACAGTATAGTATGAAGTAGAGGCTGCTTCTTCATTTGTTAGTAACCTTGAGCTTTACATGATAAAGTTTCAACTCAGCTTAAAGTAAGAATGTGTGACTTTTTGATCCAGTAGATGTCGCCCTTGAGCACCAGCATGAAACCAAAACAAACTTCTGTTTGGCCACGCCTCCTCCATCCTGAAGCCTCCGCTCTCCTCCAGAGACACACCTCCAACCCCTCTCCTGTTGCGTTTACACAAAGGAGTCGAGCGCAAGCGGCGGACAAAATTGTCCTTGTCTCGAGCTGCGATCACCTGTGTCCTGCATTGTTGTGTTAGCATGCTAATGTTAGCGCTCTTTAGTTAGCTCGTAGCTTCACATTGTTGTGTTAGCATGCTAATGTTAGCGCTCTTTAGTTAGCTCGTAGCTTCACATTGTTGTGTTAGCATGCTAATGTTAGCGCTCTTTAGTTAGCTGGTAGCTTCACATTTCATGTAAACTGACACAGAATGAGCGTGATCTAAAAACTCTTACTAACATCCAAATAATCAGTGAGTATGTTCTTCTTCTTCTCTCTAGTTCTTGACTAAAACAGCTTTTATACACAAGGGGAGGAGCCGGCCGTCCCGTCCATGTAAACACGGCTCTGACAACAACACAGCCAGCGGGACTCGAGCTTCTCCCTCATTGTAGACAGTCAGGACTCAGAGACACATTTACACAGGATGGACTGGATTTCTGATATATTTATGTGGAACATGTCGCACATTCTTCCTTTAAAGAAACAATCTGTTACTTTTCCGCCTTAAAACAGTTGTTTCAAAGTCGATCAATAGAACAATAACTTCCAACAAAGAGAATGGCGTCTCTCTCGTGTCCACAGAGCGCCCCGGTCGCCTGTTTTCAGCACTATGTAACGCTGAGTGTTCAGCTTTACGGCATTAATTCATCCAGCTGCAGCCTGTTAGCTCATCTCTGTGCTGTTTGAGACGACGGCTGAGGCTGAGAGGAAGAGGACGGTGATGGATGAAGCTAAGAAGAGACTATGGGAACCATAGCAGCAGCTAGCGGTATCAAATGTTTCTAATCCAGAGCAAAAGAACTTGATAAATTCAGTACTGACCCCGTATTCATATCAGGGAACGCTGAGGACCAGGCCGGGGCTCTCTGTTGAATTTTGTAACGACGACATTTTACCTGTTGAACATTATTGTACTATTAGATCAACTTCCAAACTGTTTTTTAAGCTGGATGTTGTTGCTGTAAGTGCTAATGAGCAAGATGTAGCATGCTTAAAGGCTTTACATGCAATTTTTTTGTCCAGCAGATGTCGCCCCTTGAGCACCAGCATGAAACCAAAACAACTGGCGCTGCATTGTTGTGTTAGCATGCTAATGCTAGCGATCTTTATTATGCTGGTATCTTCACACTGCATGTAAATTTACCTGAAATGAGCGTGATCTAGAAACACAGTTAAGCAGTGAGTACAGTATGTTATTCTTCTTTTCTCTAGTCCCTCAATTAAACAACTTTTATACACGAGGGGAGGAGTCAGCCGGCCGTCCTGGCGATGTAAACAAAGTGAAGATAGGACTCTGAAAACTCTGAAAACATCACAGACAGTGGGACTCGGGTGTTACACCCATTGTAGACAGTCATGACTCAGAGTTATTTTCAGAGGATGTTGGATATGACTCTCACTGTCTCTGTGCTTCCTCACAGAGCTGCAGATGTTTGTGTTGTACAGCTCTTCAAATCAGCGGTAGCCCGGCTTCAGACGTCCACTCATGTTTCACTGTCCTCTTATTTACATAAGAGTCCTTCAAGGGACGAGTGTTGCAAATTAGCAGACGCTATAAACCAAATGATACTTGCACTGGATGGTTGGTTTCAGTTTGTCCATGTAAATACCTGTCCCCATCAAGTAAACACTACAAAAGAAACTTTGAGCTCTGTCTCTTGTTTAACAAATGTGGCAATTTCCCATAATGCAGTCAGGATTTGAACTCTTAAAAAAGAATGATGCAAACCGCGTTAAACTCGCTTTAACCCCAAAGTCATGGATTAAGACGTGTTAAGAGTATTTTTAATAAATCACTGCAGAGATGACATCAGTCTAACTCGACCTGAAGATGACATGAAGAAGAGGAACAGAGAAAGAGTCTCAGACAAAAATGAATAAACATTACAAACCAGAGCCACCAGTGAGACTACAGCTACAGCTGTAGCATTAGCTGCATGTAGCGCTCGGTTCTAGCCCCCCTCGATAAAAATGTGTCAGTGTGACGTCATTGTCAGTGTGAGATCACTGATCTCAGCCCATTGGCTCGTTGTGGCGAGCCCTGCAGCTCATGTTGCAATTTCCGAGAAGCGTGCTGAGCAACTGACCAATAATGACAGAGCGGATCGGCAGACCAATCAGAGCAGACTTGGCCCACGTGGGGTCTAACAGTGTGGGCTCAACAGAGTGTAGCTGACAGACTCAGAGCGGAGAGGGAGCAAGGAGGAGCAGTTCATGAAAACAGAAACTTTTTTCAAACTTTAGCTATTGTGAACGTACAAAAGTAGGAACATAGATTAAATATATGAACCCCAAAAAGGGCAGAACATGGACTCTTTAAAAAACTAAAAATGAAAACTTGGCTTTGTTGAGACTGACTTTATTATCTCATAATTTCGACTTTTTTATGGTAAAAGAAAGATTTCAACAAAGCCAAATTTTCATTTTTATTTTTTTAACTGGCGGAAATGGGCTTCCATATTTTCCTCCCTCAGTGCTTTTTAAAAGGATATGACCGTCTTCCTACTTTCACATCCATCGTGCATCTCAGAGGATGAAACGGGGCTGTGCTGCCTGGATCCAATGGGTCACATCTCTGACCGTACACATTACCAGAGTATGGTACATTTGTGTTCACACTGATCAAATGAATCAAGCGGGTGAAGCATACTCGGATCCGGGCCCAGCAATCTTGACATGCGTGGGAATTTTTTTTGTAAAAATAAGAAAGAAAAAAACCTCCTCACCACGTCGCTGCCCAGGGTGTGTGCGCTCCAGTCTTTCCTACCTGACTCCTCTAAATACCTCTCCTCCTCCCTGAGCACAGATTGCACTCAGGTGTGCATCAGGTAGAGGAGGAGGGAGAATCAAGGAGAGAGAGAGAGAGCAGGGCTGCACACTCTTTAAATTGCACAAACACAAGGTATTTTAGACTGAGCAGGAGTTTGCATGCATGTTTTTGGTAATTTAAAAAAATAAGATACAGAATCAGGTATCAATATTGTGTTTTTTTAAACTAAGATCTCATAGACGTTTAATAATCTGGTATTGTGACTCCTTTAAATAACTTTGTGTTACACTCCTAAAAAGCTCTTTTGTGTGGATTGTATTTTTGAGGATTTGTTTTTATGAAGCATCAAAAAGGGATGAGTAAGGTTTTTTTATGAAGAGATGACAATGAGGTGATAAATTTGAAATCATTGTGCTCTCCTCCGCCTCCAGCTGCACTTCAAGTTTTTGTTCAGCGAGACTCTAAATATGCAAACTTTTTACATATGTTTGTTTTTCCAGAGAGTTCCCATTCTGGCCAGTCGGGCCTTCAGCAGCTCTGCCAGACAGCTGAGGAACAAAGTCCCCGAGGCACAGAAAATCTTCCAGGTAACACAACAGCAGGGAACAAACACTGGACTGGATGTTTGTTACTGTCAGTGTGTGAAATTATCAGAGGGAGAGGAGGATGAATTTATGACAATGAATTTATCAGAAACAGCTGTTACATCGCTCTCCTGAGATCCACCAAACTCAGGGAAACATTGGGCTTCTTGTTCGCTGCTTCTTTGATTAGTTAGTTTATTATTGTGTCTACACTGATCTGAGCTCTTTAAAATACAAATATACTCATCGAGAAATAAGAAGTCCTGTGCTTAAAGTCTGAAAGCAGTTGCAGGCTGGTTCAAAAACATTTGCTTCTCCGGTTGGTTAGACTACGTTACATTGCTGCATCTCAAAGAGTTTTTAATTTCTAGGTTAATGTTTGTGTCCTTCTTGAGGTATGGACGGTGAGAGGGTCATTATAGTGATGATGTGTGAGTTGACTGAAGCTGTTGCATCTAATCTAGTCAGTTTGATTCTTAAAAATTTAAATTGCAGTGATTTTCATGGTGTGTTTCCATGGTTACAGGCGGACAACGGGTTGCCAGTGCACATCAAGGGAGGAACGGGCGACATGCTGCTGTACTGGGCGACCATGACGCTGACTTTAACAGGTAACAGGAAGAGGGACTAATCATGGTTTTGTTAAGAGGAGATTAATTACAATTCATTAATTGTAAATAATTCATTGAATTTGTAACGTCAGATACCTAAAAGAAATTGATGGTAAACAAGCGTAAGAGCTGTCACTTTCTGGAAACCCTCACTGACATTAAACTCGAACCAGATGAATCGTTTCTCGCTGTAAATAACAGCTTTCTTCAAACTTCCTGGCTGTTCACACATTCCTACTTCAAACAGCTGGATTGATTTAACTTCTCTGAGAATGAAACATAAACTTCCAGTCATACTGTGTTTAAAGGTCACATATCCTCCTCCTCTTCTTCAGTGTAAATAAGTCTCAGAGTTCCTCAAAACATGTGTGTGAAGTTTCTTGTTCTAAATCCACTCTGATCCTGTATTTGATCATGTCTATAAACCCCTCTATTTCAGCCCTGCTCAGAACAGGCTGTTTCTGTGTCTGTACCTTTAAATATGTAAATGAGCTGTGTCTGACCACGCCCCCTCTCTGGAAGGGCTTGGGTGTACTCGGTGCTTTCTCGCTCCATGTCCTATTGTTTACGGTGAGAAGGTAGACTCAGAGGGCAGAACACACACCTAGCTGAGGGAGTGTCACCCACCTGGGGGAGGGGCTACTACCCTTTGTGATGTCATGAAGGGAACATCTCCAAACGGCCTGTTAGAGCACACATTTTCTGAAAAGTGGAGCAGGCAGAAGATGGAGAGGATGGACTTTTCTCATCATTGGGGGGTTTGTAGACGGACTAGGGACACATGTTAGAGTTAGAGGAACATGGTGACAGCTGGGATCGACTCCAGCCTCCCCCGCGACCCCGAACAGTAAAACCCAGTAAAGATGATGGACAGATGGATAGCAAAGTAAATGAGTGATGTGGCCTTCATGTGTTCATGGCGTGTTTGTCTCCACAGGGACGTGCTACTCTCTGTACTGGCTGCTCTGCGCCTCCATGCCTAAAAAGAAAGCGTAGAGAGGAGACGACCTGAACGTCTCTCAGCTCCGCCTGACGATCATTTTAAACGTTTGTTGTCTTCAATTCTGTTTGATTTTATCACAAGACCCAATGCTTTCATCGGGACAATAATTAAATATGCATAAAGTGTGTAAAAGGTACATTTGTCGCCTGCAGAGTCTTCATTTGTGTTCTGTTTTTTTTAAACTGATTTTTTCAATTATTGGTTATTATTGATTATTATTGGTTATTATTGGTTTTCTGTGAGTGAGAGACGGGCTGGATTCGAAACCTGCAAGTAAATTAGATTAATAGAAAATCAGTATTTCATCTGGAAACAATGTTTTATTTAAAGATATTCTGAATGGTTGCATATTTTGTGCAGATTTTGGTGAAGATATTTAGCTGATCTTAAGCCAGAGATGGTGGGTGAACTAATTTCATTTTCAACCATCAAAGAGCAGCAACGAGAACAAAGAGAAGAAAACAAAGAGCAGGGACAGAAACCAGTCCCACCATAAGAGACTGGTGTGGATCCAGCAGGGATTTGTTTAATCATCTAACGGCATTAGGATGAAGTGTAAAGTTAATTCAGTATGACAGGGATTTTCTCCAGATGTTTAACACCACTAACCGTCAGTGAAAGAGAGGAAAATTCAACACTGGCTCCCCCTGGTGGTCTCAGAAGGTAAATACAACATCACTAAGGTTAAACAGAAGAGTTTTATTTCTTTGACTTAATGCGTCTGTTTTTCTAAAATCATGTCGACATCCCTGTGAATTAAGACATAACCTCAAAATCAACAGATTTGAAAATGCTTTAGATTCTGAGATGAGACCAAGACCTTCAAAAAGTGGTATCAAGACCGGTCTTAAAACCAAGATCGATTTAAAGTACTACAGCACTAGGCGTTAAAGGAGACGTACATTACTTTTAAATTGTATCATGTAATCATAGAGTTTTAAAATTGGGATTCAAGTGGATGGACTTTAATCAGGGGTAACCTTACAGCAATCACAGCCTGTGTTTGTGTTTGTCTCTTTAAAGGTTGATTTCTGTGGTTATGTCCCTTTCACATCTGTGAAGGTGAAGTCTAATAGTGTTCAAGTGGTTTAAATCATCTTCTCATCTTAGAAATCACCAAACAGAGACTGTTCTTAGTTTATCAAAATATTAAAATATACCGGTAGAGAAAAAGAAAAAAGAGATGCAGATGTTACCTTGATAGTTTATAAAAATGAAATCAAAATCTTTATTTATTTCAAATCATGTTACAATATTTTCAAATATGCTTCCAGATTATCCAGAAAGCACAGTTACATATCTCCAAAACATTCCTTCTTGTAAACATCTTTACATTCAAATTTAATAACAAGCGAGTTCAACTTTAAATGTAATTTTCCAACTTCAAGCTGTCATTATCTCACACTCTGATCCTGCTCTTAAACACACTTGTTCTCTTTCCTTCAGCACATACTGCCCCCTATTGAAAGCAAGTCCCTATTCACTTTCTAAAAAGGAAAGTATGGACTTTTATGTTTGCTCCAACAGAGCTTCACTTTCAGGGTTCAAATGATCATGACAAACCTGATCTCTTCTCCCTTCACATTTTGTTGTTATCTCTGTGACTCTGTCTTTGTCCTCTGCAGACTTTTGGAAGAGAGGATTTTTGACCTCTTATTTCCAACCTATGAAAATGCAAAATCCAAAAGTCTCAGCAGGTTGTGTCTTCATCTCAGGAAGCGGATACTCATCTTGTGGTCGATGTTCACTTTCTCCAGCGACTGAAATAAACGTAAAAAAAACATCATTTCAGTTTGAATTTGAATTTGGACTGCAGTACCCATTTTAAACACTAGGTGTCAGAGTTATATGTTGCTCCCTGTTTTTTAAATGCCAGCCCTGTTTCAGTCGACCCCTCTCACCTTTTTGAACTCGTCGAAGGAGATGGCGTCATCTCTGTCCAGGTCGGCCTCTTGAATCGCTCGCTCAGCGATGCTCTGCAGCTGCTCCTCCGTCACCTGAATCCCCATCATCGCCCGCAGCACCTGTCGCAGTAATCGACCAATCAGAAATCAAGTACATTTCCTTTGGTGTTTTTTTCCCCTCAACTATACAGACTATATGTTGTGTATCCTTAGCCTACTCATTTTCTATTTTACCTGCTTGTTTATAGTCACAGAATTGGCAGAAATGATAATCTGATTCTTCAATAATTTTCTTCATGTTTGGGTCTTTTTAGTTCATGTATGTTTTGGTAATTTAATGAAAATTCCCAGAAGCCGCTTGGTTTTGACATAAATTAACGCTGATTTCAGCCCCACGGTCCAGGAGCCAACCACGGCGCAACAACCAAAACAGTAATGTACTCAGGGTTTGGCTTTTATTCTCAGACTTCTTGAAATCTTCCAGAACATAATCATTATTTTGAATGCCTTTGGGGAAACAATACTTAGCACTGCCCTTAACATTTTTGAGAATAACCAATCATATAGACGGACAGAGGAAAGGAAATGGAAATCCTTGTAACCCGTTTCTAGGCTAAAAAAGAAAGGGACCGTTCGGCTTATCAGCGTTCTGTTCAAAAGTCAGCTTCTGTTAGAGGTTTAATTTGGTGTTATTTAGACTTTGTTTCTGCACAAACTATTGTATTCATATGGAGTGCTGTGCACAAACATACACTGATGAGTTGAGCAGCTACAGACCTGCAGAAGCTCCACTCTGGAAATCATTCCGTCTCCATCCTGATCGTACAACTGGAAGGCGACTGAACACACACAGACACACAGATCTTAAATACTTAAGAGGATAAGAGGAAGTCTCATTAATAATGTTTCAGTGGGAACAAATAGTGTTTAAAAGCAAAACAAATCAACTGGACCAACATTTGAGTTTCCTTGTTTGGCTGTTGGCCGGGTCCTGGGGCGCTCCGTCTCTCCGGTTAGTGTCTGCGGGGCGGAAATGAGCCAGAATCCGAACAAAAGATGCAAAGTCCACCGTTTCCTGTCTGGAAAGGGAGAGAGGAAGAGGAACATGCTTCCTGATTAAAATGTCAAACAAACACATGACAGACTCCAACACGCCTCCTGTCAGGTTACAGTTTGTGATGATGTGAAGGATTAAATGTTTCCCTGTTTCTTATTCCTCGATCACACAGCGTCACGACTCAGGAACAGAAATATGAAAGAAATGAAGAACTGCTCTCCATAACGAACGATCAAAAGCCACAGAAAAATCTCAAACATCTGAAACTCTCTGAATGTCTGAAAATCTGTTGTGATCAAATCTTGTGAAACACAATGACTGACAATAAAGTGAAATATGAGCACGTTGGTCACCCCTGAGAGAAAAAGGCTCCGATGATTCGGCCTCCGATGGGGTTTAAGGCCAACCGTCCCACAGCTTCAAAGTCGTCAGGGCTGAAACACAGACAGACAACAACAAGACTTACTGAAGGAAGCTCGTTTTCTAGTTCCTGTAATTATTCAGTTGTTTTTGTAACTGATGGAGATAACATTTCCAACATGGCGACCGCCACTGATGGACTTCGAAACAGCCCTTTGGAAAACCAAACAGTGACATCACTGACACTACGTCCATGTTTTATACAGTTTATGATACATAAGGAACTAATTTTTGGATCTGCACACCACTTCACTTCACGCAGACTTTTTTCCAGCAGCTCATTGGTTATTAGTCTGCATGAGGTCGTTATGAGTCGATGTCTGAATTCAACAGAACGTTCACAGCGAGCGAGTGGGCGGGGTGGTGAGGCTGCTCACCTCCTCAGGGTTTCGCAGTGTTGTGCTTTCTTTGCTGAGTTTGTGTTGTAGAAACGTCCTCAAACATGTTGCAGTGATATTAAACACAGAAACTGTTCACATCTGCACCTACCTGAGCTCTCCTCTCTTTTCTCTGTCCAGAAACTCAAACCTCTCGTACAGACGGAGGAGGTGGGCGGAGGAGACTGAAACACAGAGAACGTCTGATTCAATATTCATTCGTTTTTTTAAATTTTTTTATCAAGTCTGTCGCTGTGCATTTCAAATGTAGTGTTTCACTACTTATTACCTGTGATAGAGTGATCTAAAAATCATCGACCCACTCACCTGTCCTGAGATTCATGCAGCTGTGAGCATTAATATTCAACACAATGTTACCACACGGCATGTCAGTCATCTTAGGGGTGCTGAGAGGAAATGTAGAGAAGCTGAAGCACCCCTACAGAGGATCTCAAATCGCCTCTATGCAAGGAGCTCATGTCTATCTCAAATATCTCAAGACAGTATGAGGCTAACTTCAACTTACTGCAGCTTTAATCTTTTTAAACTCTGCATATGAGGGGTTTTATATGTTATTGTTTATTAAGGGGTGAACATCATCACAGAGTTCAGACAAACCTTTAGCTGCTTTAAAGTGTCTTAAAAGCTTCAAACATTTAATGCAACATTTTAACAGAACTAAAGGAAAGATCTGTCGAGCTCTCACACACACACACACACACACACACACACACACACACACACACACACACACTCACACACACACACACACACACATGAAGACAAACAACAGCAGCTGCAGCAAGACTCAGCTTCAACATGTCTGTGGTTAAGAAACGTCCACAGTGTAAGTATCAGGGACACACACACACAGACTCACACACTGAGATAAACAGATGAACCACACTGATGAGTTTAACGGTGCGCACTGTGCTGCTATCACACACACACACACACACACACACACACACACACACACACACTCCCCTACGAACAGTTTGGAGTGACACAAGGTGTTGTGTTTCATGTTACATTATATCACATCGAGCTGTTCAACAACATCTTCTAAAGGTCGACTTGTTTGGGAGCTCTGAACATTTCACAGATTTGTTTGAGCAGCAACAGGATCATTAAAGATGAGCAAAAGTGTGAGACAGTCAGGTAGATCCTTATTGGTCAACATGTTAAAAAGGGCTTGAGCTTGAATATTTCTGTGGCTGCTATGTAAAATGACAGTCAGAAGTAACTCATCATATTCATACATATTTACACGCTGCAACTTGGGGTTAAGTGTTTTACCAAAGGACACATCAGACATGTAGCTGCAGGAGCTGGGGATCTAACCCCCGACCTTTTAGTTGAGAGACGACCGACACTACAAACTGAGCCACAGCCGCCCCATTACAGTCACAAGTTTATCAAATTTAGAAGAAATTACAGAAATGTGTCATGCTTTCTCTGATCCACCCTCCCTCATCATTTGACTTTTACTAACTTATACAGAAAGACAAAGAAACATGGACTCACAGCCGGTCTCCTGCATGAGCTCCTCTGCGTCTGGGATGTGGTTCATGTTGGAGCTGCTGGAGCCCATCCTGCTGCAAACACACAAACACAGAGAAAAACACACACAGCACGATACTATACAGCCGCAGTCTGAGCAGGCTGACTCTTATCTGTGTGCACTCTGCCCACTGAACACATGACAGACACACTGCTCAGCCAATCACAGCTCACCTTAGTGCAGCATCACTGACCACTGAGTGTCAAACGGCACTCAAGGGAATCACTTCTATCTGAACCAGTTCTCCATCGCTGCAACACCTGTTGGTTTGACCTGATAACTGCTCTCATATCTGGCAAACCGAGGGGCGTCCACAATCCAGAGCATTCAGGATCAGAATCTAAAGTTAGAAGGAGGACATACTGGCTGCTGCATTGTTGTCAGAGAAGCCAGCACTTCAACATAGCATGTTTCCTTAATGATCAGAGAGTAAGATACCTTTATCATCTCACTCTCTACACAGCTCACTGATTGGACCTTTTTTATTTAAAGAATGTAAAATGTTTTAGAAGTTTGTCAAATGTTTGGTTTGTAAAAATCAAACTAAAGGCTGTGAATACTGAGAGCGTTGGAGAATCATGAGTAATACCAAAATGTCATTCCGTTCATGGCCACAAGGTGGAGCCATTCCCACATAAATACAAACAATCCTCTATCCTCATACTGCAAAACCTCCCGCTGTGACTCATAGTTGCTCGGTTGCAGATAAAGGTTACGGAGTCATGGTTGATGAATATGAGGGAGGAAACAACAGCTGATTTATACAACTTGAATGAATTTCTAAACAGATTTAAAGACATGTTTTCAGTGTTTACCTCTGAAAACTGTGAATTATCTTTAGTTCAATCAGGAGAGACAAGTGAATAAAGAAAATTATTTATTATAATGGATAACATGGACATGTGACTGTTGGGGTGTAGATGTGTTTGGAGAATGACTATTCTGAGCGTTAAATCTCCCCCATGGAGTCCAGACCCTGGTGGAGGTGAAGCTGATGACTTGATGAAGAATTGATGGATGATTATAACAGCTACATCTGTACAAAACATCTGCAAAATATGATGTTATTTAGAGCCAAGGAAAGTAGACAAGGTCTCCAGCCAGGAAAAGAGAAGCAAACTGGATTTTGGTCAAACTTTACACAGACAGTTCAAACTGAAAGAAACACAATGACATTCGGTTTCATCTCTCCAATTTTTGCATAACTAACCTAAAATGGAAAGATTCATGAGATACAAGCTGAACGTGAGCAAATTCTGAGCAGAGACAGGGGAGCAGTGGGATGATAGGCTGACGGGACAGCTGATTATCCAATGACAGCGCTAGAAAATGACAGCTCAAGATTGACAGCAGAGGGAGGGATCCGATCATGAAGGCAAATCTAGAATCTTCCTGACTGAACTTCAATAGAGCTTCATTTCTGCAATTTAATCTAATGTATGTCCAGTTTGTTCTTCTCCACTCTTTACTTCAGATTGAGATTCTGTTGAACTACAAGTAGCATTGAGAGAAAGACAAATATTCTCATTATAGCGTCATATAGAGGACCCCCCACCCCCCCTGTCAGGGATAGTCTCCTTTGAAGTTTTAACAGCAGTTGTACTTCGAGATGTTCAGCTTCTGGACCAAAACTGGTCAAAGTCTGTTATAGCAAACACACACACACACACACACACACACACACACACACACACACACACACACACAGAGAGTTGGCAGGCTCTGTAAGAGCATTCCTCACTGGTTACATTTACAGCTCTGTTTATCTCAATAAAGAGCTGCAGTAGAAACGTCCCAGCTGCCTGACCCCCCCCCCCCCCCCCCCCCTCCCCCGTGCAGCTCGACAACAAAGAGGGTGAAAAAAAAGTGCTGTCAGACTTTATTTATATGTCTTATGTCAAAGACGAGGACTTATGCAGTGACTGATGCCGAGTCATCTTTTATTAATTTATTTCAGCTCAGACATTTGTGCTGCATCCTTGTTAAAAAATAAACAATGCCCATTTAAGGGCAAAGACAAAAAAACAACAAAAAGAAGATAAATGACATGAACATGCCGTGGATGATAGAATGTATATTAAAATGGACAGAGAATCAGTAACCTATAGGAGTAAAGCCAAGTTACTTAGAGGTCCCCCTGCTGACTGGCTGCAGTCAAGGACATAAGCCCCGCCTCCTCCATGTTCACAGATGGGTGAAATACACGTGAAATACATCTATCATGCTGATTTATGTCTCAGAGTTTATTTTTCTCTGTCGTCTAGCTCAGTGGTTTCAACCTCCAGAGAAAAGCTTTGACTTGGTCCAACTGACAGCAACACATGCTTAACTTGTTGCACATTATCAACACCAGAGCAGATCATTGGCTGCTGCCACAGAGATGAGTTACTCACGAGTCAGAGCGGATCTTTAATTGATGTGTTCGTGAAGGAACAACTTCTTCTTCTGTTATTTCTGACAGATTACAGCAGCAGAGCGGCGCTGCACAAGTCCAAATGATTTTCTTTTCTTTGAATGTTTGACGTTTAGGCCCGTCTTCATCATGTCATGTTATTTAGCGTCCATGTGGACGGTGAAGTTAAATCCCCAGTCAGACATAAAATCAGATGGAAGAAATCAAATAATACACGTCAACTAAGCAGCAACATCTGTGTTAAAAATTAAAGATAGGGGGCGCTGGTAGCCTAGTGGGTGCTGTAGTCTTCCAAGAGGGCGGCCCAGGTTCAAATCCGACCTGTGGCTCCTTTACTGCATGTCATTCCTCTCTCTATCCCCTGTCCTGTCTCTATAAAGGCATGCAAAGCCCCAAAATAAACCTTTAAAAATATTAAAGATGGAGTCAGCAGCTTTTTCCTAAAAGATAAAAATGTTACTCCATCGTCCCTTCTGGGCCTCCGTACATGTGTGGTGGTGTCTCTGCAGAGACACCACAGGAACTGTGTGTTACCATGGTTACTCAGCGGTATCTTACAGGAACGGCTTTTTTTTGTAGCGAATGCTTTCAGTAAAAATATTTATGTTGCCTAGATTCTTCTTCTTCTTCTTTAGTTATATTAGTGTAGACTTATAACAAAACTATTAGACTGAGCCTACATTGTTTATTATAATTTATAATTTCAGTTAATTTATTGTAATCTTTAGATCAGGGTGTCCTAAATTAATACAAAGACAAGGAGACTATCGTTGAACATCAGAGCAGCACAAAGTCTATTTTTTATTGTTGAATTGAGATTTCACAAAGACATCAAAAGTAGAAAAATAAGAAATAAATATTAAGAGCGAAAATGATTTAATATTCTTTTGTTTTTGCGACAGTCCCTGTAAATATAAAACACTTTACAATAAATAAACAGATATTTGATCCTCAGAACACATTTGAAGTTGTTAACGTCTGTATGATGATATTAAATGTCTATCTTAGTTGGAGCAGTGTTTGAACTCACAGGTTGCTGTCTCCATGACGACCGGACACAACAGGCGTTGCACGTGATCCGAAAGTCGGCATCAGTGCAGACTCGCTGGTGGAGGGTTTTACAACCCACTACCACTCCCCACTAATTGGTTTGGGACGGACTTAATATGGAGGACCCTCCACGAGGACGTGCAAACGGAGGGGAAGTGGGGAGGGAGAGGGTGTAGTGACCGGTTTGAAAAAGACCCTCTGTCCTCTGACTGGATTTTACTGTTCTGCTTTGTTCTGGTTGACTCGGGATGTTTCTGGGCGGAGCTGGTTTCTTTCAGCCAATGACAGCGCAGCAGGTGAGTTTAGGAGTGGATACAAAACACAATTCAGAGCGTCCAAAAACGTTTGTTTTTTTTGACGTAGCGGCAAAGAAGACAGAATATAAAAACAGTGAGGTGAAATAAAACAGAGATGAAGCTCGTTCCCAAACGAGCCTGGACGACGTGGAGTCGGTCTGCTTCCTGTTGGACGGGCAGGTGACAAACACCGACGGTTAGCTTGTGCTAGCGTGCGTTAGCTTGCAGTGTAGTGTAAAGGGGGGGCACAAGAGCCAATCATCAAATCTCACATTCCAGATTCCTCCACTTATTTTCAGGAGGGAAGGATTGAGGATAAATCATCTCTCATAGTCTGATCCCTGCGTTCATATTTTCATAGATGTGACAGATGAAGGTGAATCAGTTCATCATGGATGACTCCTCTGTGTCACTCTAACATGTGTCTGTTTCATTTTTCTCTCTCCTGTGCAGAGCAGGAATTTTCTCTCTCATTACCAGCCTGCCCGCCTCAGTGGGACGTTCGTCTTCCTCCTCCTCCTCCTCCTGTTAAAAGCTGCACCGCAGAGCGTCACCTCTCATTTGTCTCTGGAAAACAAAGGCTCGTTATATAACCGCATTCTTCACATACTTTTAGAAAAACGGTTTTAACGAGACACATTTTCAGCCTTTTAATTTTAGATTTCTCTGCACAGTTACACTGGGAGACGACCAGCACAACCAGTCAGACAGTTTTTTTAAATCCTCTGACACTAATTGAACCTGTGAGTGATCCATCCCACAGCTCTGTAACCTTCACCCACTCTATTTACACTTTCACACAGTTCACCAAGTTCAACCGAGTTCTTGTCAAGTTTAGTCCTGACAAAGAAAAGCGAGCCAATTTGTAACCATGTCGGGCCAATTTAGACCGGAGTTTTGAGTCGTATGATTCATTTTGAATTTCAGACAGATCGGGCGCCGTTACTCGTGCAGTGTACACTGACAGGGCGGCTCACGGCCCGATCAGCTGCTCCAGACCAGGTCCGATGAATTTCAGGCATTACCCACAAGCCGACCACGGCCCCTCAGGTGGGTTCAGGCAGAGCAGATTCTTGTGTCAGCTTGAGGCTGAAGTTCAGTGACTGTATTGTTCGTTCCTCCTCTCTCTGTTCTGACAATCGGCTGCAGCAGACGCTTTAATCAACAGAGCTGTCAATCATGAAGTCAAATCTGTTCCTTCTTTGCTTAAAATAACTAATAATGGTCGTAAAAAAGGCCAAGGAATGTCTGAATGGTTCTTCTCTGTGATTTTGAATTGTTTGTTTTAGGGATTTTTTTTATTTTTTTATTTTCTATTTTGATATTTCTTTTTCCCTTTTTCCCTCTGTCATGATGCTTTTGATGTTGTGTGAAGCACTTTGAATTGCCTTGTTGTCGAAAAGTGCGACATAAATAAACTTGCCTTGCATAATAAATACCAAACTTTGCTGGGACATAAATCGTCATAAAAATAACTTACATTGTGGAGAAACATTTATCTGATGTGTATTTTAACTGAAAAACATTTGACCCATGTCCCATCTGGTAACATGGAGGAGGCGGGGTTTGGTAAATGGTAAATGGACTTGAGCTTGTATATTTATTTTCTCGTATTCTTTCTACTCAAAGAGTTTTTACACCGCAGGTCACACCTACACATTCACACACTGATGGTAGAGGCTGCTGAGTAAAGAGACCATCAGATGTAACTCATCTATTCATACACCACTGAAAAAGCAGTGGGAGCAACTTGGGGTTAAGTGTCTTACCCAAGGACACATCGGATATGTTGCTGCAGGAGCTCGGGATCAAACCCCTGACCTTCCGGTTGAGAGACGACTGACTCTACCAACTGAGCCACAGCCGGTCAAAGGAGCTCTAAACATTCCGGCTTCACTCCTAGGCGGTTGTTTCTCCGTCCATTTGAATATACAGTATATGATTGGGAGCTCGATTAGCTTCATAGATGTTTGTGTGGATTTGGATTCTGTGTACTTAAGAGTGTGTGTTGTTTAATATCAGAGCTCTTTCTGTGTGAGAGCCAGGAGGCTGTCAGACCAGTTAAAAGGATCAAAGTTCAGTGAGCCAAGAAAACTTCAATCATTTCCTACTGGCTCAAATCCAACACACACACACACACACACACACACACACACACACACACACACACACACACACACACACACACACACACACACACACACACACACACACACACGTTGATAAGCTTTCGGTTTCATTGCTTGTGACAGTCTGGACTAAAAACCCAGTCAGGCCGTACCTGTACCTGTTCCTGCTCCGGTGTTGGCCTATAATTCATAAATCCATCAATACTAATCCACCTGTCAATCAAAATACTTCAGAGAAGAAGAAGCTCTGATCGTATGCTCCTCTGGATTCTTTCTCTGCAGCATGAGCTTTAACCTGGTTCCACTTTTCTGCGTTTCATATCGTCGATGAAAAGTCTCAAAAAGATGCTAACTTGCTCCATGAAATGCAAACCATGTGATGCTAATCATTCAAATGTGCAAAGTCTGCTCGATTATTCAAACACAAGTTGTCATGATGCAGAAAGCCTGCAAGGGTTGATTCACTTCTCTTGCATCAGGAATGGTTCTCTACTCGATCGACACTTTTGGAGCATAAATCACGATTACGTCACAGCAGTTGTGTGCGCATCCTGGTTGCAGAAGAACAGCAGATGCGACAAACGCTACAAATCAAATCATAAAACACACAAGTGGACATTAGAGCCAAGACTGGACCAACTTCAATCTACTAGTTGTCGTTTGAGTTCTCTTCCTTGTGAATCAATATGAATAAATGAATGAATGGCCGCAGCAGGTTCATAGAAATGTCACACATGAAGGGGAGACATTAGGGGTCAGTGTTCCTCAAATTCCATCAAATAAAAACAGGATTATTTTCACTTTTGGGAACGTTCTGCAGACACCAAAATTTCAGATCATCTGACAGTGAGACCACATCGACATCCATCGGATGAGTCATTCTGTTTGTGGATGTTAGCCGACGGTTTAGAGGAAAAGGTGGGATGATACTGAAGCAGTAATCTTCTGCCCTTTCTGTCCTCTGCTGCGCTGCGTTTATTCTAACCCGCCCACGTGTCACCTGTCACTGCACATACCTGCACTTTCATTTCCAGTGCAGACAAACCACAACTGACGGGCTGAGTGAGAAGGTGGAGGGTTGGCATTTCTGGGAAGTGGAAACCTTACAGTAGTTAAGTTTACAACGTGGACTGTATAAGACCTGGACGTTGTCGCCATATTGGAAATTCCAACTCAAACTAACCTTTGGTCAAACTAGTAACACACAAAGAGCTGGAGCTGAAACGAGCGTCAAACCTCCTGACAAACAACATCAGTCAGATCAGTCACGAATAACTCGTCTTGAATAACTCTTATCCTTCATGAAATCAAAACAGACGAGTTTTGAACATCATCCGCCCCGTACAGTCTGACACGAGCTGTCTTTTTGTACCAGGCTGTAAACATGTTTATTTCTGCTGTCAAAATGACACTCTTTGATTTGAGACCAAATGGTGACTGCTTGGCTTTTGGAGTCAGCCTCAAGTGGACACTTGAGGAACTGCAGTTTGTTTTGCACTTGCGCATCATCTAAAATGTGGAGTCAGTAGCATTTATCGTTGCAGCTTGTAAACACAAGATTCAAACTCTTCGCCCCATGAGGCGCACACTCACTGCAGGAGATAACGTGAGTGTTTACTGTTTGTACCTTTAAATGTTGGTTGGAGATTGTAAGATTTTAACTTCTTGGCCCCTCCTCCTGGGCTCATTGCCCCCAGAGAGCACACACTCGTTTTACGCTGCAAGCTACAGGAACAGGAAGCAGACTAACTCCTAGTCCGCAGGTGAAGCCAACTCAAGGTTAGCCTCGTTTTAGAACGAGCTTTCGCTTGGTGGTTGACGTCACTTATATTTTATCTTCTTTGAATCGCGTCACATCACTGATCTGTATCCACTCCTAAACTCACCTGCTGTGCTGTCCTTGGTTGGAGGAAAAACACCAGCTCCGCCCAGAAACAACCAAAAACAGCCGCTTCACTTTACGAGAAGTCTGGATTTTATTTTGTTGGAAGAAACTACGGACTCTGCCTTTCAAGGTTTCTAAATGATTAATTCACAACATCCTGAAGCAACCATGAGGCCAAGCTTTCACTTTTGCAAGAAATAACTCACAATGTGCTTCTCAGTTTGTCGCCGCTGAGGAATAACCTGTGAACAATCGTCGTATTATAGCGTTGATCTGAGCTGATCCAGGCCCGGTTTTGAAGCGGGGGATTTCATCTTCGGGATTTCCACAGATGAAATGTCTGATTGTGATGAGTTTGTTTGTTTGTGAAGCTCTCATTTGTAGTTGAGTGATTTGTATCAAAGCGGGATAACATCACTTGAACTCTCACACCACTGTTCACTTTCAGTTTGGTCACAATGAGAAGTTTTCCCCCCACTGGCACACAAAAAGACACACACGTACTCTCATCCGTTGATTATGTAAGAGTGTTGACACCGACTGCTCCTGGCGAAAAAAACATTCCTCAAGTTACATTTGTCTGGTGAAGAAATCTACATTTCTGTGAAAAACTTTGAAGGTTTAGTTTCAGAATGAGGACGTTTCCCAGAAAAAGTGACGAGTTCTCGCACGCGGTCGTCACCGAAATGATTCAGTATGTCAAGTTTAGGTCAAAGACGTGTGTCAGAAATCTTAGAAACAAAAATGAACTGAGACGTGCTGTGGTCAGAAGTAATTTTTTCTTTACTTTGCCTTCAACCTTCAGTTCTTTACATGAACACTAACGTGTGCAACCATCACTCTGACGTCGATCTGACAACGTCAAATTCATCAGGACGTCCTGGCTGAAACATCTGAACAACTTTTAGACGAATTGCGATGAGATCAGGGCTGTGAGCGTGAACGAGAAAACTGCGTTGAGACCAGAAATAGTTGCGTTTTGTTTGTGGGCCATGTGGTGCGTCGTATTGGCGTTGTCACTTTCTGGTTAGCTAGCACGAACAGAGCCTGAGTCTGTTGAAATAGGCGATACTGGAAGGGCCATGAGGTAGGTTACACTGAGTGCTTCTTTCATTAGGGCACAACAATCTTGTGTGTTTGTGTTTGGGGAAGGATGTTCAAATTCAAATGTTCAAACAGGAAGTGTGATACAATCATAGACTGAGTGACTTCACCCGTCTGTTCCTGCAGGGGGCGCTGGAGGCTAATCAGCAGCAGCTGCCATGTTGGAAATGCTGTCTCAGTCTAACTTTCAGTCAACCTAACGACAGGCTGAGAGCTGGAGCTGAGGCGGGTTTTAAGCCTCTTGACCAATTATGTCCACCTGTCAATCAGGTCAGCTACACGCCTAACTTTGGATAACACGTATCGTTTTCAAAATCAAAACAGAGACGTTTAAAAACATTCACCCCCCCGTACAGTTTGTGCCAGTGATGACGATAACTAATCACACCTATTTGGTTTTTTGAACCAGGCTGTAAACATGTTAATTTATGCAGTAAAAACAGGCTGTTTTGAATGTATGTGACTTCCTGTGTTCCTGCAGCCAGCCTCTAGTGGACACTCGAGGAACTGCAGGATTTTACACTTCCGCATTGGCTTCATTTTTCCAGACCGGAGGTTGCCGCTTGGGTCCAATGAAAACCAGCGAGCTAAACCAGAGGGGCAAAGACGCTAACTGCCAATTTCCACATCAGTCCCTGCACGCTACAATCCGTTTTTGTTTACCAATCTAGTTGATGCTTCTTGTTTCCACAGCACGCCGTCTCCAGAGCATTGCAAGCAGCGCCACATCGCTCTGTTTCATGTACGAGCGCATTATCCGACGCCACACGCACGGACAATGGCCACGAGAGTCACTTTTGGCTTTGATCAAATAAAAATGAAAGTAATTGTTCCATGTGAAAACTGCGAGTCAAGGGGCAGCTGATGCCAGTCAGCTGATTGTTCCCTGAAGAAACTTCTGTTAAAGTGCACGGCGTGGCTCAGAGAGGAAATGGGACTTTCTGGGACAGTGATGACAGCAGCAGTATTTCTGTTGACCTTAAATAGCCTGAACTAAGTTTCCAACCTCATTACTACCTGGAATATCAAACTACTTCCTTCTTCTCGTGGAGTTTCCTCAAACATCGTATCTCGCTGCATTTCAGCACATCTCCATATTGTGTAACTGAAGCTGTAAATCATCCCAATAAAAAAAAAATGTAAAAAAAGGTATCTTATTCACGATCTGTCTTCACTGAAAGCCCAGTGGAGTCCGTCACCGCCTCTTCCTCTTCCTGTTGCTTGTTGTTGGGAGTTTCCAAGTTAAATTGATGTCCATTTGAGATTCTGACATTCTTTTTTCTTTCTGAGTTTCTGATTTACTGTAACACATCCTGTTGACTCACTGAAATCTCTGGTCAGTTTGATTTTAGCCGCTGAGCCGACGGAGAGGTGACGGAGAGGCAAAGAAAAATGAACGAGGGGAATTTGTTTTGGTTACATTTTTTGTTTGGTCGCACATTAACACACCCTCAGGCATCAGTTTAATTTACGACCCTCTGAAGTCACTAAGGACAAAATGTCCACTTCCAAAAAACTGATATGAAAATAGAACAGATTGATATTTTTTTCTACTTTTTTCTGCATACATCTCTTAAGCAACTCCAGCCCTGCTCAAACTACCAAACATTCAATCATTTTTAGGAATTTAACCCTTTAAATGCTAGTTTGATTACTTGATGTCACTGTTGTTATTTATGTTATTTATTAATTTGTTATTTATTTGTTATTTTCCATATAACAAATATTTGGTGGCTGGGGGATTTTTTTTAATCAGTCAGTTTAACATGTCAAAGATTATCCAAAATATTGACTTTGATGCATTGTTAGTTTTTGTGTAGCATCAGATTTAAAATGTAGTTCCCTGTTTGGACATTGGACGGCGAAAATGTCCAATTTACAAAAACTGCTTTATAAATGGAACAGATTTATATATTTTTTTTACTTTTTTCTGCATAAATTTCTTAAACAACATCAACCCTGCTCAAAACTATCAAATATTGAATAATTATCAGGAATTTAACCCTTTAAATGCCAGAATCATTTAATCAAACTGGCATTTAAAGGGTTAAATTCCTAAAAAATGGTTGAATGTTTGGTAGTTTTGAGCAGGGCTGAAGTTGTTTAAGAGATGTATGCAGAAAAAAGTAGAAAAAAATATCAATCTGTTCTATTTTTATTGCAATTTTATGGAAGTGGACATTTTTGTCTTTAGTGACTTCAGAGGGTCGTAAACATGTTTCACAGTGTTCTATTGAGCTATCAAAAAAATTGAAATGTGCATTCCAAAATGTGTCAAGAGAGAGACTTTCAAATGTGTGCCATACGCACTAACACAGACAAAATGATGACCATGAAGAGGAAACATTTAACCAAATGGACATAAATGTCCATAATGATTCATGAGGGTTAAAGTGGACTCCAGCAGTTTCTTCATATAAAAAGTGGCAGTGAATGGCGCTGTAGTGTGCAGCGCTGAAGGGCCGGGAATCGGGCCCAAAATCATTTTTCAATCATCTTGTCTCTGTGGTCATGTGCTATTAGGTTCTTGTTTAAATGTCACATATATTTTTATCCCTGCATGGGTTATGTACATTTCTTGTATAAGTCTATTTTTAATTGCACAGTTTAAGTTTGATTCATCTAGAGGGATTCTTTAAATCTTTTTTTTCAGGTTAATATATATGTATGGGGGGGGGGGGGGGGTCGGTTTTGTGGTTGATTTGTAACAAATGTTTCATGTCATGTCTTTGTAACCTGCTACTGGATGCTTTGAATTTCCCTCTGGATCAATAAAGTATCTATCTATATATCTATCGACCTATTTATTAAATCAACTTTGAAGCTTCTATTTTAGGTGAATTTGTTTCATGTTTTTTTGCTTTAACTCACCTCACATCACAGGGAAATCCAACAAGAGAATCTTAAGAATCATTTCATTTCATTTGCACAGTTTTGTCAGAAGAAGGGGGGAGGGGTTGTACTCTGCGTTAATGGTCATACTTAAATATTATTGCAATATTTAGTTCAGTTGTATTGTTCCAAGCATGTTAGCAGGAACAGTGAGAAGTTCCCTCACTCAGCTGAAGCTAGTCAGCGCAGACATTCTTCTCTCTGTGATCAAAAGAAATCGAGTGGTTTTGATCTTAGCTCAAATCAGGAAAACTAAAGAAACCAGATTTTGATTGTTGGTCATCAACAGGAAATGAGCAAACAAAATCTGGTGTTTGTCTGTGATCAACATTCAAACTCCTCCCTGTGCACTCTGCGTCGACTAATAACGATGTTAAATCATCGTCTACACTTAAAGTCCAACAGATGTGACTGCACGCTGCCGTCTACCGCCATCGGTCCACAAAACAAGAAACACAACAACTGATTCTTGGCAGTTTGTTTGCAGTCAGAGGAGGCGGGCATGCTGGGTGGGCAGAGATCATTATTTGAGTCGAGTGAGTGTAAAGTTGCAGGGTTAATGTAGACACTGTACTCAGGGAAGGCTCGTTTCCTCTCTCTGCTGGTCGAAGCAGCGAGCGCCACGACAGTGATTTACAGCGAGGGGGAAACAGCAGGCAGTTCCTTTGCTGTTAAACAGAAAGGAAAGTGGAAGAGTCTGATTCCAGAGTAACGCCATGGCTGAGAAAAGATTAATTTTTCTCCCTCGCTAAAAAACAATCAAATAATTCTTCTGCTTTATGAGACTATTAGAAACTCAGTGCAACAGTTTCTGTGGTGATTGGTCGGTTTTATATTAAGAGTAACAAATCAGACAACAAGTCATTCAACCAAAGAGGCTGAAACGGCTCGTTTGGATCTTAGACCCCAGGAGGAATCGCCAATGAGTATCCTGGTGCTAATGAGGATCCTAAAAATAAAGAAAGAAAAGCAAGAACCACCACATTAAAGGAGCAGTATGTAACTCTGACACTTAGTGTTTAAAATGGGTACTGCAGTCTAAATTCTAAACATTGTAGAGAGCTGTCTGTTTCTGCTCGTGGAGCTTATTAGAAACATGCAGAGGCTTTTTAGGTCGGGTACAATCACTTCTATCTGAACCACTTCTCTTGACCGCTTCCATCACTGCAACACCTGTTGACCTGATAACTGCTCTCATATCTGACAAACTGAGGGGCGTCCAAAATGGGCCGTGTGGGGTGGTCGCCTTAAAACCACCTACCTTCTCTGGTCCAAACAAATCCAGAGCATTCAGGAGCAGAATCTAAAGTTAGAAGGAGGACATACTGGCTGCTGCATTGTTGTCAGAGAAGCCAGCACTTCAACATAGCAAGCTTCAGTGTTTATCCAGCTCTGCATCGGTCTGTAAACCTTTGTGTGTTCTAACCTCTCCATTACAAACGACACTGAGACGCTTTGTGCCCCTAATGTTTGACTTCCTGTTCTTTCTCTGTTGATTTTATGTTTTGTTAAAAAAAGAACAAACACGGTGAGTGTGTGTGTCTAAGGGGGTGAGTAGTTGAGATTAGATCGTTCAGTTTGCATCAGTCACTTCCTTTAGTTTCAAGTACCCCCGGGTGTGTCCGGAAAATCCATAAGAAATTTTTAAGAAAAATCAGCCTTCAGGCACTAAAGGTATTAGACTAATCCCTCCTTCTGTAGCCAACAATCGATCATGAATGTGGCCTCATCAGTGAACTCACACACTGCGCTGAGCCATTGTTTGTTAGTCACCTTTCGTAATGCGTTATTTTGTTAATCTTCACACAGATTGTGAGTGTTTCTAGTGAATCCTCCTCTCACCTGTCTGGCCTCCTGCCAGCGAGGCTGAGTCATAACGACAACAACACAACAGCCTCACAGTCACTCTCAATTGAGCAAACTTCCAATCATAATCAAATACTTCCTTCTAACGCTAGCACCTGATTAATGTCCGCATGAGGACAAACAAGCTAAAGTAAACTTGCAGGAATCAAGGAACAGGCTCGGGCAGCAGACAGAAAGTGAAAGCTTCATATCTGAGGTTGAATTTGATTTTATTTACAGTAATGAGTCACACCCACAGCAAACAGCACACTGTGTAAACCGCTTTAACCACCGCAGAAACCATAAAAGGATAACGAACACTTCAATCGCTGCACTTAATCCTGAAACAACATGTCAGTGTAAACACAAAGTCCTCCTCACATGTAAACCAATGACTGATGAGTATGTTTATCCACATGTAGAAACAGATATCTGGAGCATTTATCTCTTAATTTTGGTATTGTTGTTTAAGCCTCTTTTAAAGCTGAAGAGCTGAGTGCTTTTGGTTTATGACCAGGCAACAAAACACTCAACATTTTGCTCAACTCTTGTTTTTTAAGTTTGACGAGTGAGTTGAAAATCCTTGTTTTATTTCCAGCAGAGCTCAACACAAAGCTGCTAACTACAAACTGAAAAAAAAAACAGACTAAACTTGAGGACATTTAGAAAACATGAACAAAATGGACAACCCAAAGTGTCATGATTTGGTCTTGTTTAATTTTGTATTTTGAGCATTTCAGAGTTTAGATTTTCTTGTTTTAGTGTTTGCGTTCTTTCCTGGTGTTGCTCGTTTCCCTTTTGTGTGTTTTTATCTTAATGTTTCCTTGTTTTGTCTTTAGTGTTTCCTGTTTTTATTTTGTAATGTCTCTCTATGTTCACATGTTCAAATCGTCAAGTGTTTGAGGGATCTCTTTCTGACTTTACGAGCCCTTTATGCACCCTGTCCGTAAGTGGGCATATCTACAGACTTACCTGGGAATTACCCAGAGTTCATAGCATTGTGACGTGAAACACATGATTACCCGGGGAAGCCCACAACAATGGAAAGGTAAACAAATGCCATAAAACAAAAACAAAAGGATAGACGATAAAAAGCAGGAAGGTGAAACAACGCTTTGTTTACAGTCTACCAAAAAATGATATCAGGAAACTACAGCTAATTCAGAACTCTACTGAGTCAGATAACAAAAACAAGAGAGACAGAGAGAGACAGAGAGAGACAGAGAGAGACAGAGAGAGAGAGAGAGAGACAGAGAGAGACAGAGAGAGAGAGAGAGACAGAGAGAGACAGAGAGAGACAGAGAGAGACAGAGAGAGACAGAGAGAGACAGAGAGAGAGAGAGAGAGAGAGAGAGAGACAGAGAGAGAGAGAGAGAGACAGAGAGAGAGAGAGACAGAGAGAGACAGAGAGAGACAGAGAGAGACAGAGAGAGACAGAGAGAGACAGAGAGAGACAGAGAGAGAGAGAGAGAGAGAGAGAGGACAGAGAGAGAGAGAGAGAGACAGAGAGAGACAGAGAGAGACCAGAGAGAGGAGAGAGAGAGGAGAGACAGAGAGAGACAGAGAGGAGACAGAGAGAGACAGAGAGAGAGAGAGAGAGAACAGGAGAGAGAGACAGAGAGAGAGAGAGAGAAGACAGAGAGGAGACAGAGAGAGACAGAGAGAGACAGAGAGAGAGAGACAGAGAGAGAGACAGAGAGAGGACACAGAAAGAGAGAGACAGAGAG
>NC_089205.1:29292013-29318008 GCF_963930695.1 Labrus bergylta
GATTAGAACTTTTTATAAGCACCATGGGGCTGTGAGTGAGTAAAGTAAAAAACATAAAATAAGCTTTTGCCACATGACATCTGGTAGTCATGGTTACAGGGAAGTTGCAAAGAAGTTGCAAAACTTTGTCTTGTCTTCACCTGTGTCTGATTACCCCATGTGTATTTAGTCACAGTGTTCCTTTCCTCTTGTTGTCAGATTTTCCTCGTGCTCCTCTGTAGTTTCCGATGTGGCTTATTTTCTTCTTTTGGACTTTTTGGATTTTAATTTTTAGCACGTTTTTTTTTTTGCATTTTTGTTAAAATAAATACATTTTGGTGTCTGCACTTGGTTTTTCCCGAAGGTGACAGAAGGCCTTGCAAGGTTTAAATGTTAGGTGGAGTATAGCATCTGCAGAGAATAGCATCTGCAAATGGAGGATAAGCAATATTAAAGAGGACATATTCTCCACCTTCTCCACCTTTTCAAACAGCCCCCTGTGGTCTAAATGAAACATCTGTGCTGTGCTTTGGTCAAAATATAACATGAATCAAGCACCCAGAGGAGGTTTGTGACCCTGTATAAACCAGCTCTCTCAGAACGCTCCGTTTTGGTGTGTGTGTCTCTTTAAATGTAATGACCCCCCCCCCCCCTCCTGAGTTTTCCCTGTCGACATCACCTCTCTGTACCGAGAATAAAAATGGCGGACCTGAGCAAAAGTTTTGCTTTAGGCTGGGGGGTGGAGTCCATGGGTGGAGATACCAGAGGAGGGGAGGAGATTTCTTTTACCAGAATTGTTACAGCTCTGGCTGTGATCCTGTTTCTATGTATCCTTTGTGTCCCCTCTGTCTGTCTGTGTGTGTGTCTCTGGAGGGTGTGGCTGCAATTAACACCAGGTGACTACTCACACCTGCAGCTCATCTGCCTCAAGCTAAAAGCCCTGGGCTCAACTCGACTCATTGCCAGAATTACTGAGTCTACTGAAGTGGTAGATACTATCGGCTGCTCCTAACATTTGTTAAGAGTTTTGTTCCTAGTGTTTTACTAGTGGATCCTAACTGATTTTTCTCTCCTGTTGTCCAGATTCTCACCAGTGTCATCTCCTCCAGTCTGCTCTCCTCTCAGACAACTCAACCACTCACCCACCTGCCTACAGAACCAGCTCCTCCATAGTCTCCTCCACGCCGTCATTACCAGCCAGCCAGTCAGCCATCCATCTTTCCCAAACCCTGCAATAAAACCTCAAACCCTTCAACTTTGCTGCTGTGTCTGCTTTTGGGTCTGGATACAAACCGTAACAAGAATCCCACTGTGACATCACAAGGAGAGCACATTTGAAACACAGCATTTTTCTTAGTTGTAAGAGTTATGCAGACCACAAACAAAGGACTGGATGGGTTTATTTCACATTTTGTGGGTCAATAGACTCTCAGGTTACACAGATATGTTCAGAAACACTGTACAAGTAGATTTATCATAATATGTCCCCTTTGAAGCCAGTAGAAGGAGAACAGTAAAGGTCCCAGGACCAAGCCCTGCAGGACACCACAAGAAAGATGGTGTCCTGCAGGGCCCAACGGTTAAGGAGGCATGGCATGTAATCCTCACAACTGATTACATGTTCAGATAATCTACAAGTGTGTGGTGTAAATTCAAGTATTTTACTCAGAGCTTCCCCGATCTTGTGTCGAAATCGGATGCCTCTGACGAAATACCTGCTATAGATGCACAGGTAACAGCTCGTCTATTAGATTTATTTCCAGCCTTTTGTTGCAGTACATAACCCAGTCTGTTTGCAATATCTTTTGTCATACTTCATCTCTCTTTCAGTTAGAAAATCATGTTATTAAATGTATTCTCTTAAACTGTTAAGTGTCTCTCTGTGAGCCTGTCAGGACCCAGCTGAAGACATTTCCTCTGTTCCTCTGACTTCAAGAGAAACTGAACAATCTGAGGTCTGACAGTGAAATAAGAAAAGACAGAAGTATTGTCCTCCCTGCTGTCCCTCTAGTTAAGTTTTTGGGGAAGTTGTCTGCTGGACTCAGCTCTGGTAGAAAATGATCAACAGTGATGGAGATGTCACTTTGGATCACAGGGTGACAATGAAGACGGAGACTCACACAGAGGAATGTGGGCCGGGTCCTGTCCCAGTCCCTGCAGGGGGGGGGGGACACCGAGGTCGAACACACGTCAGAGTGTATGAACTCAGTTTCACAGACACAGATCTCCTCATGCACTATGTTTTCTTTCGCTCGTGTTTTTCATGAAAACTCCCAGCTTTGATTACAATTTCAACTTGTTGACTCACAGGAAGAACATGTCACACACTTAAGGATGATAAACAAACTGAGCTGAGGACCTGGAAACACACGCTGCTGCTCTGCCCTCGTCCCTGCTCTGTGTGTATGTGTGTGTGTGTTTGAGATTCTTAGTCTGCAGTCTGCTCAGGTGGAGGCCGGCAGGGCCACATTTCTCCGAGCAGCTGAGGCGTGATGAGACCTGCAGGACCGGCAGGTTTATTTGGGTCACATCCAGACCCACACACACACACACACACACACACACACACACACACACACACACACACACACACACACACACACACACACAGTATTAGTCCTAAGGTGACGTAACACACCTGCTGCTGATCACACCGACATCTGCTGAAGTTCAGGTTGTAAAGATATGCTTCCTTCATGCTACAGAAAAAAAGGTGACAAAGCATTTATTTCAGCTTCTAAAGATAAACACGTGTAGCGTTTTCCGTCGCGGGAACTAAACGATTAATCGGGAATGGAGCTGACTGAAGAAGGAAGTTAAATGGCTTTACTCACTCACATGCAGACCATGTTCACACCGTCTCCATGACTTCTTGCTAGTTTTCTTCTTCCTCCATTAATGTTTAACTAATAAGTCCAAAACCTACCACCAATTCTTCTTACCCGTCGTCCACCTTGTTGTTGTTGTTGTTTACTGTAAAGTTGAATTTGACCACTAGAGATTATTTGAGATTTCCAGCAGAGGGAGAACGGTAAAGGGCCCAGGACCGAGCCCTGCAGGACACCATCCTTCTAGAGGATTTATCATAATATGTCCCATTTAAAGCCAGAACAGGGAGAGTAGTAAAGGTCCCAGGACCGAGCCCTGCAGGACACCATCCTTCTAGAGGATTTATCATAATATGTCCCATTTAAAGCCAGAACAGGGAGAGTAGTAAAGGTCCCAGGACCGAGCCCTGCAGGACACCATCCTTCTAGAGGATTTATCATATGTCCCATTTAAAGCCAGAACAGGGAGAGTAGTAAAGGTCCCAGGACAGAGCCCTGCAGGACACCAACAATTAAGGAGGCATGGTACATAATCCTCACAACTGATTATGTGTCCAAATAGTCCTGATTTTGTTGGCTCTTTTTCCTGCACAGATAACAGCTCGTCAATTAGATTTATTTTCGGTCTTTTGAGATTTGGTTGGACGTGGAAACACAAGCAACACAAGGGTTAACTGAAACAAACTGTACTGAACCAGACCAGACTGTTCGGTAGAAACGGGTCTTTGGTGTGTGGTGTTTGGTGTTGGTCATACTGCTCTCCACACACTGTAGCAACAAAACGATTTACTCTATCATTATTTGTCGTCATGTGTGGGGTGTCTCACATTTTCAACACAATGTTGAAAACTTCTCACTACGGGCCAGGCTTTGGTCCAGCTTCAACAGCTTCCCTCTGAAACGACAGGACGTCACCTCTCACCGACAGGAAGAGGATGTGAGCAGACAGGAAGTGGACGTCTTCCTCGGAGCAGCCTTTTTTTAGAATCACAATAAGTAAGAGTATCTATGTTTGAACTGAGTGACCTGAGCTGAAGGTTTGGACAGTGAATTTATGTCCTAACTTCCCGAAGACGACGGGGCGAGAAAGAGAGAACAAACAAAGTGAAGGAAAGAGAGGAGGACGTGTTGCTGCTCATTAAATGTTTCCTAAACTTTCTGTTGCTTTGTTTACCTTTTCCTCTCTCTATGTTTACCGTCTCCTGATTGGACGGTCATTATTCATCAGACGACAATGACAACCAGGAGACCTAGGAGAAAGTGTGTGTGTGTGTGTGTGTGGGGGGGGGGAATACCTCCTCATCCAGGTTCTTAGTCCCGCCTCTTCTTCATCCCTCTGTTTATAGGCAGCTCTTCCCGTCTCCTTAGAAGAGGAAAACATTGTGAGGCAGGTTTGTTGTCACTTGTAGCGGCTGTGGTTTTTTTTAGGTACCGATCTCAGACACTGAGAAATATGTTTTAAATAAAGGCTTTATATGTGATTTTTTTGATCCAGCAGATGTCGCCCTTGAGCACCAGCATGAAACCAAAACAACTTGCGCTGCATTGTTGTGTTAGCATGCTAATGCTAGCGATCTTTATTCTGCTGGTATCTTCACACTGCATGTAAATTTACCTGAAATGAGCGTGATCTAGAAACACAGTTAAGCAGTGAGTACAGTATGTTATTCTTCTTTTCTCTAGTCCCTCAATTAAACAACTTTTATACGTGTAGCGCTTCCTATGTATCAACTAGTCGGAGATACAGCGCCCTGGGTTCTTCTCTTAGAACTCACGTTAATCTTATTACTATTATTGCTCCTTTAAGTTTATAGGTCCTGTAATTGAACCTACCTTACCTTGCTTCCTCGTACACAAAATAAATTAAATGACTCTAGTGTGATGACATGTTTTACCTTTAAACACTGTAAACGTTCGGTTTTTAAATATGCTTATTTATTAAACCGACCAAGAGGTGAATATGCATTTTAAAGTATTTATTGACAATTATCAATGTATTTACTTTTTAGTAAATGAAAACAAACAAAACACACTCTCAGCACTCATTTAGAGTATCAGAAAAACTACCACGAGGTAAATGAAATGATAGGCAAGTACCCTTTAAACCTGACTAATGGCACTCTTGAGCCACCATACAAACACTCTAAATGATACTTATCTAGTGGGTCATCAAAATACCATGAGACTATTTAAACTGACCAGAAGAAATAACAAAGCCATTACTAGTTCACTTTACGTGCTTAAATCCGTTAGAACACATTAATACACTCTGAACACTTTAATGTGGGCCCACACAAAAATAACAAAAGCCGGCATTAAAATAAACAAAACCCTGCTGCAGGCCTGAATTGAGTTCGATGCAATGAACGTTGGCGGCACGCCGTACTCACTCACCCACGTCGAACAGTCAGTTCAACGTTAATCCAGAAAAGGCGATAAAGGAGAAGACCGGTCCAAACCCGGTTCAGCCGTGCTGAAGAAAAACTCCACTCTCCGTCAGTGGAGGAAGAAAAGTCTGCAGCTCCTCTCTGTGGCCATGAAGCAATGTCACCAGCCGCTCTCAGCCGTGGCAATGAAGAACAGTCCAGGAACAACACAGAAAGGTAAAGCAGGAGGGGAAACAGCGGGTCTCCCTCTGAATCAGTCCGCTCCCGCGACGCACTGTCTGGTGCTAAGCGGCGGCTCCACTGTCCGTACATTCGCTAGCACAGAATTAGCATTCGGGCTAACAAGCAGTAGCCGAGGAGGTTACGGTTAACTTTCAAACAAACATATACTAAATAAAGCTGGTAGCTGTTTAGCACCTTACTAACGTTCACTTTAACACTTACTCAGTTATTTAGCTCAGATAGGAAACACACCGCAGCGGTGTGAGGAGAGCTCACGTTCACCCCGCTTCTCTCACTACTCTCGCTTGCTCTCGTCTTCAGTCCCGCCCCTCGACCAATCATAATTAAAGAAATGTGAGGTGTCTCTAAATTGACCCATTAGAGGAAGGTAACAAGAACACACAAAACATACAAGATAGTCTGTCTTGCCTCGTGTTGAGGGACGTACGTTTCAAACAAACTATCCAAACATTACTTTCTTAAAGTGACACAGCTTCTTTTGTAGTAACTGTGGGGTTTCTACTACGATGTATATTTTAACTTTAGTTTACTTGATTTTAACTCTGGGATTTATCCCTGGGTTAGATACGTGAGGGGAGGAGTCAGCCGGCCGTCCCGGCGATGTAAACAAAGTGAAGATAGGACTCTGAAAACTGTGAAAACATCACAGACAGTGGGACTCGGGTGTTACACCCATTGTAGACAGTCATGACTCACAGAGTTATTTTCAGAGGAGATACTTGATTTATACATTTAAGTTTGAAAAATCACAGATAAAGCCTTTAAGTCTCTGCTAACACATCACACTCCTCGAGCATTTTCATATTAATGATGTCAGTCAAGCGATTTGTTTGATATAGATTGAGGACTGACAGCCGGCTATGTGAGGTCACTTTCCTTACAGAGCAGGTCTACACCGTACCCTCCATTAGAGTCAGAGTCCTGATCCGAGCTGCTGTAAATCTCCTGCCTCTTGTAATGTTTAAAGCTGTCATCAACCTCCACCCATCGTTCCTCTAAAAACCCTGAACATCTCCGACCTCTCACAGAGACATGACAGATCATCAGAGGATCAGATATCTCATCTTTATCTCCTCGTCGTTACTGTACTCGTCTCCGTGTCTCTTTATTTATTTTTTTTTACGAGCTGCTGCCCCGTTTGACGGACAGGTGAACAGGTGAGTCGCATTAGTTTATTCTTCCTGCAGAGGAAGCTGCAGCGCGACCATGTCCAATCATTACCTCCTCCTGTGTCGCCGTAAAACACTTACCCTGACATTTATCTCACACACACACACACACACACACACACACACACACACACACACACACACACACCCTGATCCCTAAAATAAAAACCCACAGAGCAGAGTCTCAGCCTGAAACTCAGCATTGAGTACTCTCTCTCAGACATACACTCCAGCTGCCTGCATTTTTATTCCACAGTAAATCCGCTTTTATTTATCAGATATGTTTATAGGAGCAGAGTTCAGCGCTGTTACCTCACAGTAAGAAGGTCAAAAAGGAGTCTCTCTGTGTGGCGTCTGTATGTTCTCCCCGTGCATGTGTGGGTTCTCTCTGGCTTCCTCCCACATTCCAAAGACATGATCGTTAGGTTAACTGCTGACACTAAATTGCAAACACTTCCCATGCTGGAAATTGAGACCAGGAGTACGGACTCTACATTTGTATGAAGAATTTGTAAATAGAGATTGGCATTAAGGTTTACCGAACCCTTTGAGTATAACCTGAAGACATTTTTTATCATTTATATGCAAACTGAAGGTCACTGAACTCAGACAGTGGAAAGATCATTTTCTCCTCGCAACAAAATTTATCACAACGGTCCTGCCAGGAGAAGCCTAAATACAGTCTGTGCAGTGTGTGTGTGTGTGTGTGTGTGTGTGTGTGTGTGTGTAAAGACATAACAGGAAGAACACATGGTAAAGGCATCAACAGTCTGTGAATCTAGGCCGTTGGTATCTTCCTGAAACAGAAGCTGAATCTCAGAGTGTCGGAGTTGCAGTCAAAACATCCTCACCTGTCTGCAGCTTCATCTCCACCTTCATCTCCCCCGGCTGCTGCAAAACTCACACACATAATACATGTAACTGTCAGGCCAGCTGTCAGCGGGACTTTCTTCACACGCAGTCAGACAAACTTCTGATTCTGGTGAGAAAGGGAGGATGGTTTCTGGTAACACTTGAGAGTGAAATCAAACATTAAACAGAAACAAAAATGCGTTATCCAGTAAATGTCTTCTTGTAACTTAGACAGTGTGCAGATGTTTGGACACTGTGCTCTTGTTCTGATCCCTATTTACAGGTTCTACATAAAAAAAGTAAAGGACGAGACTTAAAGGTTCGATCAGTAAGATATGTAGTGACTGAAATGATAAAGGTATCTTACTATCTGATCATTAAGGAAACATGCTATGTTGAAGTGCTGGCTTCTCTGACAACAATGCAGCAGCCAGTATGCCCTCCTTCTAACTTTAGATTCTGCTCCTGAATGCTCTGGATTTGTTTGGACCAGAGAAGGTAGGCGGGGTGTTGCAGTGATGGAAGAGGTCAAGAGAAGTGGTTCAGATAGAAGTGATTGTCCCCGACCTAAAAAGCCTCTGCATGTTTCTAATAAGCTCCACGAGCAGAAACGTGCTCAAACTAGGATCAATATTGGAGATGCTTTTGAAAAATGGAGAGAGGTTAGAACACAGAAAGGTTTACAGACCCATGCAGAGCTGGATAAACACTGAAGCTTCAGAGTCCACCACATGGTGACCTGTGTGAGCATGGACTCTAAAGGGGGGGGGGGGGGGGGAGAGACAGCTCTCTACAATGTTTAGAATGTGAATTGCAGTACCCATTTTAAACACTAGGTGTCAGAGCTACATACTGCTCCTTTAAGTAAGGTAAGTGTTCTGATTTCTGTTTGTAGTATGTTCATAGTCTGCAAAGTATTGGCCAATCACATATCAGCCAGATTTGGTGTATTGGTGTAACAATCAGTTATCTGACCTCCATTCAAACCTCAGCAATTTGTTTAAATCAGTTTTAGTGAGTGCTTCTCCTTTGCAGGGATCAGAAAACTTGTCAGTACCAACACATCTCCACTTAGCATGGAGTTGATCAAGGTGCTGATTATGACCTGTGGGATGCGGGCCATGGAAAATCTTGGATGTTTTTAGCTTCCAGGAATTGTGTACAGATCCTTGCAACACGGGGCCTTGCATTTTCATGCTGCAACATGAGGGGGTGGTGCCGGATGAATGGCACAACAGTGGGCCTCAGGATCTCTTACTCCTGCCCATAACCATAACCCCACTCTCTAATTCATTTTCACACCGAGTGTTTTTGTTGCAGGGAAAAGTTAACAGTTTTATGGGATTATAAACATCTTAATGTAACACTGGACTCTAAAAGGGAAAGGGACATGTTGGCTGGAAGTCATTTATAGTTACCGCTGGCTACTCTAGAATTACCAAGAAATTGGCATCGGTTCCCGAAGGACGATGTCATCACAGGAGGATGATAGACGATGATTGACGATTGGTTCAAAGGTTGAACAGAGGCTGTTTGTATGAAGACTGATACAAAATACAAAGATATCTAAAACCAAAATACATATTCTCTAAGGATTATCTGCACTGTTTGGGGTGGTTTTCTCTCAAACTTCTCTCAACAAAAATGTATGAGTTTATTTGGTGATTTGGTTTTCTGGACTCACACACACACCTAAGGACAACAGAAAGGTCGTCACACACACAGCGTTACCACTCACCTTACAATCCCGTTACAAATCTAATCTTTACTTGAGACTTTTACCACTAGATCAATGTTGATAAGATTTCCCTGCAGCACTCTGCCTGTCGTCGAAAAAGGTTTTGATCACGGTTCAGTAATCGTTCAGTTATTCACACCTGCACAGCAGATGTTAACACAAACAGTATGTTCTACATGGTGCCAAAGTGAGTTGGGAAACAGATGAAGAAAATACTTTTAATATTAACAGTCAGGAACTTTGTACTTGAAGTGTTTGCAGTCAAAGTCTAAAAGAGAGGGGTCACGTCTTCATTCTTCCCGTCACACTCAGAAAAAGCACTCGGCTGTGTTGTTTCACAATAAGCAAACAGAATGCGAGGGCAGAGGTCTCTGATATGGAGAGAGGCAGGGAAGGAGAAATGTCATTATCCTTCTCGATGGGAGAGAAAGTAAAAAGGAAACAACAAGATAAACATAATACAAAAGAACAGAGAGCTGCAGCGTGTTAACATTTAGAATCATCATTTTCATCAGCAAGAATGAAAATGTGTGCATACTTTATGAACTACTCTTGTATAAGTCAGTCGCTCTCCGTGCAGAATTAAAACACCGGTCGAAATTGGGAGCAAAAATGTCATTATAGCGTTTTTCACACATGCATTCCTGAACATTTCTAGAAAATGTCAGGCTAGGCAGCTCCTGAAATCCTCCTGAGTTTCTTGTTCACACACATCCATCAAAGGGTGAAGTTTTCCCCATTGAATGGGAAGAGAGGGGGTGGTTCTTAGGAAGCAAAGTCTTGGACATGCCATGATCACGAGCATGTCATGTTTTCCTATAGAGCTTTGCTGGTACATGAGTAGGGGGCTTTTCCTAAAGTTGTCACTGAAGGGAGTGAAATACTGCTCATTTACATGAAATACCTGTATTACAGTGTTACGCAGCTGGTTGAAAATCTGCAAATATCCCCTTAAAGGTAGAATGTGCGACATGTTCCACAAAAATATATCCTAAATCAAGTCTATCCTGTGTACATAGACCGTCTACAATGAGGGAAAAAACGATTTGATCATGTTTTAGGAGGGTCAGTGACTCCAATACAAACAGAAGAGCAACAGAGCAAATAAGTGTGAAGTGTGTAAACATAATTTCCCCGTAAATGGATGATCTGATTGTGTTCCTCTAAACAGCGTCAGAAGGTTGTTTCTTTGGGAAATGGTTGCTCACATAAAAACAAAGAAAATTAGATCAGAAGGTAATGGTTTACGATTAGGAGGAATTACTCAGTGGATAAAAACAGATGTTTTCATATTTAAAGGTTGATATGTGTTGTTGCAGAATTAGATTTAATTCTCAGATATTTTGTAAAGAACAAATCTGCAATCCGCAGATCGTTTCAGTAAAAAGTTCTTACAGACGTTCAGAGCTTGAGAGTTCAACTCGGCAGCTGAAGCACAGAGTGATGATATCCCTCATCACACTCTCCTCTTTCTCTGAAATGTTTCCACTATAAGGGAATCAAAAAAAGGGAAGCATCACAGGGTTGACACAGGTGTTTCGTGGGTACACAAAGTGTTTACAGTAATGTGATTTAGGGGTTTCCCTCCCTTTTTCTCAGCTGAGTAACTTGTTATCAGTGTACAGTCTGACTGACCGGATGTAAATATTTAAAATACAAACCTGAATATGAATGGTGATAACCTTTTTGTGCATCGATGAGCGTCAGTGCAAAATCTGAGTCAGTAATTCGCCCTGAAGTCCTCTGCTCTTCTTTTTACTCACCAGCTTTTTGCACAACAGCTCCATGTGTTAGTCAGGCATGCAACGTGTGGTTGCTGTCCGGATGAATAAAGGATAAACAAATCGTCTATTTGTTGTAAACAGGAAAACTCTGCACTGACCGAGGAGAGAGTGAATGTTACAGGGACTTAAAGAGACAAGGTAATAGGATTTCTGAGCCTCATTGACATTATTTTTAATAAACTGGTGTAAACACAACATTTAAAACATGTGACTGCGTATTAGAGCACTGTTTCAAAACAGGCTTTGGATGACCCAAATAGGAGGGATGATGCGTTACAGTCAACTGATGTCCAGATCTCTTGTTTCACACAGAGATGTCCTGTCTTTAGAGTCAGGACTCTGGTAGTTGGTGAATGAACCTGTTAGTGAGTGTTGAACTGTTTTGGATATATTGTAGCTCTCCACACACACCAGGAACACAACGGTTTAATCGATCATTGTTTGTCATCATGTGTCGGCTCTTTCACCTTTTTTTTAAATCTGTTGAGCTTTGTAAACTCAAATATTCTGAAAATCCTCTTCTCCATGTTCCTCTAACTCTAACATGTGTCTCTAGTCTGTCTACAAACCCCCCAATGATGAGAAAAGTCCATCCTCTCCGTCTTTAGCCTGCTCCACTTTTCAGAAAATGTGTGCTCAATCAGGCCATTTGGAGATTTTCCCTTCATGACATCACAAAGGGAAGTAGCCCCTCTCCCAGGTGGGTGACACTCCCACAGCTAGGTGTTTGTTCTGCCCTCTGAGTCTGCCTTCTCACCGTAAACAATAGAACATGGAACGAGAAAGCACCGAGTACACCCAAGCCCTTCCAGAGAGGGGGCGTGGTCAGACACAGCTCATTTACGTATTTAAAGGTACAGACACAGAAACAGCCTGTTCTGAGCAGGGCTGAAATAGAGGGGTTTATAGGCATGATCAAATACAGGAGCAGAGTGGATTTAGAACAAGAAACTTCACACACATGTTTTGAGGAGCTCTGAGACTTATTTAAACTGATAAAGAGGAGGAGGACATGTCACCTTTAAAATCTTTCAGTGTGGGCTTTCGTTTACATTTTGACTACAAATGTTCTAGATGATCTAGACGATCAACATGCAAAGTTGAGAAGACATTTAGGTGATTGTGAAATTCTCCTGCTCAAGTTTCACATTTTCTGTAAGGATATAAAAATGGATGGAAGGCAACATCTAACTCTGCCGGAACTATGAACTCCTGTGTTAGGTTTGTTGTTGCAACAGCCATCTCTGAGATTCTTTTCATGTGTGACGTGCAAGTGCTCTGATCATCTCTGAACTTCTCCTGAATCTTTAAAACGTAAAATCCTTTCTGTGGAATTTCAATGACACCCACGGATTGAGTAACAATGGCAGATGTTAACTCAGACAAAGCCCTGGTTTCCCTCCCAACATCCAACATTTCACCCTTTCATTCCATCAGTCGACTCAGTGGTTTCCATGGAAAGAAGAAGAATACCTTTCTGAGGAATCTTCAAAGATTACAAGAAGAAGCAAATAATACATGAATGAAGAAAGACCAGCTTTCTGTAATTTTGTAATTTGTTGTTTCAAACAGGAGTCTCTGGTTTCTATCACAGCTGCTCTACTGTGCTTCCTGTTATTGGGGAGTTTTTCTTTCTTGTGGTTTACCGTATGAGTTTCACAGAGTCAGCAATATTTACTGTACATTTTTTTATGTGTTTCCAGCATGGTGCATGTGTGCCGACGTCGGCCTCTTTTTCAACACAGTCCTGGGTCCACAGTCCACAGTCCACAGTTTCAAACTCATCAGGGAGAACATCAACTGCCAGATGTGTCCGCCTATACCAAGTAATTCAACATCCTCTTAAAATCATCCAATCAGAGCAGCTCGTTAAATCTCAGCTCTTTTTTGGGATTCGTTCCATGTAAAGAGAACAGCAAGCTTAAACATTTTTGGACAGATCGGGGGCGCACTCACACAATCGGCCCAGTTGCTCCATACCATCCTCACAGGCAGCACTGCCGACTGAAGGGCCAGAAAAGCTCAAAAACACTCCTGGATCTTTAAACACAGAGAAAGTCTTCAGTTCCTGCCAGCTGAGCTGACCCACTTTTTAGATTTCCTTTATCAGCCCAATGAAGCTCACGAGTTAGAGCCTCAAGATCACAAACAAACACCTCAGCCAAACTCATTACCAGGAAGCCAAACATAGCTTAAAGTTTAAAGCACGTTTATCTTCTTTTATTGTCTAAGGGCGCGGTCACACTGGCCATCCATACCGTGCTGTACCCAAGCATGATTGCCCCCCTGTAGCTCCATTCCCCCGCTGGCCGGCGCGGCCCACGGTCACACTACACAGGACTATCCGTGCCTAAGCACGATTACCTCTTGTACATGACATCTTAATACAACACATGCACGCTTTACGTTATTATAAAGCGTGCTCAGTTTACAAACAGGCGGACGAGAGAGAGAGAGAGAGAGAGAGAGAGAGAAAAAGAGACGCGCAGTCGAGTCTGCGTCTGCACATCAGAGAAAAACACAGAACATGACAGCTACTTTTCTGACTTTACAGCTTATTTTAAGCCATTTTAATCAGAGCATAAAAATAAAATAGACGCGCGGCCGAGTCCACAGGCGAGTCCACAGCCGCACATCGGAGAACAACACAGAGAGCATGACAGCTACTTTGTGGTTTATATTGTGTCATGTTAGTCAGATACAGACATGAAACTCTGGATTTCTCCTGAATGAAGGCTGTCAGCGTCGTGTACCCACGTGCTTGTGCTCGTGCATGAAGTGTACCGTGCTGAAGCACACCTCTCCGAAGTGTGCCAAAGCCAAGGAAGTGTACCGTGTTTGGGCACGGTACGGATGGCCAGTGTGACCGTGCCCAATGGGAAAATCTGGATAGTTTCAACCTGGAAGTTCACCACTCGATCTTTAACTGCACAAATAATCTAATGGGAAAGAGACTCTCGGCATTGTTAAAGACAGATCCTGATTCTTTTTAAATCTAGGCTTTATTTCTACATGTATTGGGGTCTACATTTTTTAGAAGTGACCCTGTAGATTATTGTTTTTGAAGACAGCAGCCATCACAGGCTGTAATGGCTGCTACATAAACCCGGGGGGCAGATGAGTTTAATCAAAGTGCGACCAATAAAAGTTGTTTTTACAGCCTCAGTCGGGCAGTCGAGCACAAGGATCGTTCCATTCCAGCAACACGGGGGTGTAAAATGACTGATGTTACACAGATTTGTTTGTTTTCTCCAAATAGTTCATGACTCATAGCCTCTCTTGGTATAAATATCACTTTATTAATTATTTCAATGCAGTTCTGAAAACCACTCAAACTTTAAAGGCAGGGTTGGTAATTTTCTTCAGATCCACTTTTTAAGATTTTGGTTGAAAGGTCAACAACAAAACGTTTGACTGTCAGTTGACTACAGGCTAAATCTGACCAATCAGGCGTTAGGGGTTAGGGTTAGGCCTTCTCTGTCTATATGTACCTTTGTTCTCCTTCTAGCCTGTTGTACATGTCACATATAGACCAAACCATATTTGTATAATCACATCTTCTCAAAATTTCTCAAAGCAGTGTTGTGTTTGCTAACAGGTTTCTGAAGAGTTGAATCTGTGCCAGCGAACCTCGAGCACCAAAATATCTGTGTTATCTTATGTTTTGAAGAACTCACAACACAGCTGGTTAACTATCCACCACGATCCTGCAGGTCGACACTCTACACGACCATGTTGTAGCTCTCTAGGCGAGCCACCAAACATCTCCATCCAGCCACATCTGGTGTACATAACGCTGTGACATGTACACACAGAGTTTCTCAAGCAGTGAGAATAGTCCTCTGGAGCGGACTTCAAAGTGTGAACCAAGGCTGTGCACCATCAAACATAAAAGAGCGAAAAGTCTGGCTGCCACACCAGCTTCCTGAGAGGTTCCTCTGACTCCTCATTTCTACAGTCTACAGTGCACATCAGTCCCTCAGTGCTACGCTTTGGCTCTGTCGTATGGCGTGCACCCACACAGGCTCCGTTTCTGGAACGTGATCGGAGCCATGCTCAGCTGTACTCACATCTCACAAGTAACTGCTTTGAGTGAAAGCCCAAAATTAGACCTTTATTTATTTAGTACTTTGAGGTTTCCCTTATTTCCAATACCGTCAAGGCCAGAAGCACATGTAAGAACAAGCCAAAAAAAAGCCCCAACAAACACTTTTAATCAGTTACAAAAATCACTGAGATCAATTCAAACACTTACAATTCAAAACAAAGTGTCTGGAAAACAAAATCCTAAACTCTGCCAGAGAGGGAAGAACTCCAACCTTTAGACCATCAAAGGAAAATGCAGAAATACAGTATTCAATGAAAGCTAGAAAAGGCTTTCAACAAATGAATGCATACACTCGTGAGAGACCTACAGCCCGCTGCTAATTGGAGTTGAAAGCAGGCGAGTGGGCGCTCTGTGGAAATGGGATAGGCGCCATTCTCCATGTTGGAAATTAATGTGCCATCAGATCGGCTTTGAAACCCCCTGATAAGGTTGAACGGTTAAATATTGTTGCCTTAAAATGGGAAAGAATTCCTCTGGTTCAGAGGCACCTAATGGGAACCATCCGTTCAGTTTCCACTGGCCACACAGCATCACTTTGGGACTGCGGTTTGGCTGCCCTTGTTGTTCTAAAATGAACCTGAAGGCATGACTCTAAATATCGATGTGAACGGCTGAAGACTCTTTACATCCCCGCAGATGTCAATCTGTCTCTCATCATCTGACCCACCAGCGCTGCTGACCATCCTCTCTGCTGTTTTTTATTTCTTCATCGCACAGAAAAGCCTGAATTCTTTTCATACTGCAACACCCACAGGGGCGCTTCAAATCCTCTATCTGCATGCAATCATTGGTAATGCATTGAGCTAACACACAGGCCGACCACGTAACACAGGACAGGTTCATACAGTTTGGATGAGCGCCATTGGCTAATGAAAAGCATGCCAATGTTGTGTGTTGAATTGATGAAAGACATGACCACATTATGATGGAAATCAGAGAAGATTAAGGGAACTTTTATTCAACAGCTCCAGCTTTAAGAACCACAGGCTCAAGATGTGTATCTAAAAGGGGAATCACATCTTATAGGAATCACAAGTAGCCTGTACCTTCTGGAGGCTGTTTGACTCACTCACACTAGGCTCGGTTGTCCCGTACGGTTCTTAATCACGGTTTCCCCGCCTCCCCATTCTCTCGCTGGCCTGCGCTCACACTGCTCCAGGACTAACCGGGCCTCAGCACGGTGACCTCTTGTACATAATACAACACATGAAGCCGAGTCGGTGTCCACACATCGGAGAACAAAACAGAGAACATGACGGCTACTTTGATCACTTTGTGGCTCATTTTGAGTCATTTTAATCAGATGCAGACAGAACACTCCGGGATTTCTCAATAATGGAGTCTGGAATAAATTATACTTTATGTCCACATTGTGTACCCATGCTTGTGCTCTTATATGAACTGTATCGCGTCGAAGCACACCTTGTCCAGCAGTGCCAGTGCCAAGAAAGTGTACCGTGTTTGAGCACAGATCGGAGCACTCACACTAGTCAAACCAACTGGACTTTGAGGGTGAAGCGTGCTTAGGCATGGTACAGATTGCCTACTGTGAGTGCTCCCTCACAGGATAACAGATGAGCTCCAAATCAAACAATCTCTTTTTCTTCTTCTTCTGAGTTTTTGGGAAGCAAAAACGACCCTACATCGCTGCATGTGAGGTTGTTAAATACGTTGAATGTCTGCATTAACATGCCTTAAGGTCTTAGCCGAGTTACAATATTTCAAAGGTATCCAATAGCTTTCAGCTCAGACGAGTGGACAACTGCTTCAATAAGCCATGTAAAAACTCAACTGGACCCAAAGACACCTGAAGAGAGTCAGAACCTGCACGGTTATATTCTTTGAGTTAAGAAATCTTCCACCCTCATTTGTTTCAACTTAATACCTGCACTTCATTTTAACAACCTGCAGCTGCAAACATTGAGACTTTAAGTAAGGAGAAGAGATTTATATGAAACAGCTCTGCAACACTCGGGCGTCCTGGCTCCTTACCAACGCAGAGTGATAACAGGAAGTAATACCCCACTGTGAGCAGTGCGTCTGCTCTTCTCGGATGTTTTTCAGATAAAGATGCTTCTTCTTAAGGTTTTATTCATATGTGTCCGAATATGGAGCAGGATGTTGGACTTGTTTCATCAACTGACCTTCAGGGAGAGTTACTATTAGAAACACATGAGATTCAAGTTTTTAGATCAGTGCTGAGGGGGGGAAGCTTCTTTCCTGGTTTCTATTCCACTCAAATGTGTTCTCACTCAGCCTTTTTATTCATATTCATCTTCTGGTTCAGCCAGAGGATGAGCAGGAGAGCAGTGACCTGGCACAAAGTTTTCACATTATCACATCATCAGATCATTTTACTTATAAGCCCAGAGGTTGAGTTCTGCTGGGAACAAATGTGTTTGCTTTAATCTGCAGGAGGCTGGATACACATGATTCTATGAATATGAATCTCACGTCTGAATAAGTCACGGCAGCGATGTTACAGCTAGTCTAGAAAAGAAAGAAATGTAAACATCAAACCCACAGCAAATGGAAAACTACAAAAACAATATAGACGAGCACACGACCCACTGCAGTATCCATTCCAGGCCAGGAGTTGGCGGTGTGAGTAATTAATGAACAACATGCACACATACATGAAAAATCAGCTATCACCAGAATATATGTGCGACGGACGATGACATCGGGATGTTACTCTAAGTGACCCTAAACCTACTACATACTGAAGCCTCCGCTCTCCTGCAGAGACACACCTCCAACCCCCAGGGAGTTATCAGATGGAACGCACCATTATTAAAAGCAACATTAATCACAAGCGCTGGACTAACTTGTCCTTTGCTCAAGCTGTAATCACCTGTGTCCTGCATTGTTGTGTTAGCATGCTAATGTTAGCGCTCTTTAGTTAGCTCATAGCTTCACATTGTTGTGTTAGCATGCTAATGTTAGCGCTCTTTAGTTAGCTCGTAGCTTCACATTTCATGTAAACTGACACAGAATGAGCGTGATCTAAAAACTCTTACTAACATCCAAATAATCAGTGAGTATGTTCTTCTTCTTCTCTCTAGTTCTTGACTAAAACAGCTTTTATACACAAGGGGAGGAGCCGGCCGTCCCGTCCATGTAAACACGGCTCTGACAACAACACAGCCAGCGGGACTCGAGCTTCTCCCTCATTGTAGACAGTCATGACTCAGAGACACATTTACACAGGACAGACTTTATGATTTATTTATGTTTAACATGTTGCATGTAAACTTCTCCTTGCTGAGATCTAACAAGCGTCCCAAAGAGCAGGAGGAGCGCTGGAGTGAAGACAGGAATTCAGTTTATATAAAATCTTTACAGCAACATGTGGCAGGTTAATGTAAATGGAAACTCATATAAACAGGGATCACAAACACACACACACCCATACTGCGCTCCACCTTCATGAACCTACACATGCTCGCTGTCTTCACCTCTGTAAGCAGCTGTAAACTTCTTAGACGTCACCTCAGTCGAACCCTGAAAACACAGATGAGTGTGATTAACAAACGGGCTGTTAGAGCTGCTGCCGCTCACCAAGGGAAGCACCGGGCAACTAACAGCTGTGATCAACAGACGGGGTAGCACAAAGTCAGTCACAAATCTGAAGATGAAACCTCGGAAGAGTCTTTTTCTGGACCCAGGAACATCTAGGACCAGGCCCAAAAGAGGGTCTGGTCTGGGGCTTTAAGGCCCTGACACACCAAGGAGATCGTGCCCTGATCTTGGTCTTGTCTCGGTCTAGAAGCACACTGGTTTCGGGTATGTCTTGGTCTCAGGTGAAAAATGTTGTCTCTTAATGTCTCAGGGACTCTTTGAATGTTTTTTCATTCTGATAAAGATTTCCGACATGCCGCTGCAGAAAAAACTTGAGGAAGAGAAAGTAAAAAATAGTCCGAAGGCCACAATCAGTCATCGTCCTGGATACAGTACGCAGAGAGGTCAGCCAGCACTCTGAATCAATATCACTCTGCTTCCTGTCACACCAGGAATGTGCCGAATGCAAACAGACAGAAAATAATGGAGAACATCAGGAAACACAGGAAGGAAAAGATAAAAACAATAGCTTCACATTCTGTCAAAGTCTCAGCGATTGTTTTGTTTCTTTATCAGATTTTGAACCACCAACGCTTTGTCAATAGAGACATTTATATTTTGAATGACTTAGAGATCAAGTTGCTTAAGTTTAAAGGTTGATTAAATAATTTAAGCTGCTGTATTGAGTGTTTTACTCGTTCAGACTGTTTTGCATGCTCCCTGCTTTCTAACATTTATTGACTCAACAAACTAATTCAGAGTTTATTCTATCCTGTAGTTACTCACCGCAAATATAAATTGTTCTGCATTTCCCTAAAACAGGCAGCCTTGAACAAAAGGGTCCTCCCTTTTCTGTCACTACTGTGTTGCTGATTTGAGCTGACTGTTCCCCAAAGAGAGTTAAGTGTTGAAAAATGAAGCCAATGAGGAAGTGTAACATCTTGCAGTTCCTGGAGTGTCCACTAGAGGCTGGCTGCAGAAGCACAGGAAGTCACATACACACCCATTCTAAAAAGCCTGTTTTTACAGCAGAGATGAACATGTTTACAGCCTGGTTCAAAAAACCAAATAGGTGTGATTAGCTCATGTCTGGATGGACACACACTGTACGGGGGGTGAATGTTTTGATGACTCATCAGTTTTGATTTGATGAAGGATAAAAGTTATTCACAATAAGGCGTGTAGCTGACCTGATTGACAGGTGGGCGCGGTGTAACGGTTTGTCAGGAGGTTTAAAACCCGCCTCAGCTCCAGCTCTCAGCCTGTCGTTAGGTTGACTCAAAGTTAGACTGAGACAGCATTTCCAGCATGGAGACCGCCATCGATGGGACTCCAGCGCCCCCTGCAGGGACAGACAGGTGACGTCACTCAGGCTTCAAACATTAATATTTACAGTCGCCTATGAGTTACTCACATATTTGTTGAACATACAAACACGCTGGGAAGTAATTGGCTTATACCAAAACATGGTCAACACCAACGCCAGGCATTAAAATTATTCCCTTTTAAAATTTAAAACCGTATTAAATCAAAGGTGGTGTTGGGCTTCTCCTTGTTGGCTGGTCGGGCTGTACTCTGCTGCTGGCACACAGCAAATATCAAACAGATTACATTACAGTGTTTTATGTTCGTCTTGGCTCCGTGTTCACACTTTAATGTGAAAACATCTTAAAACTAAGAGCCAAGCATCGTAAATTTTTGCCTCAAAATATTTGTGCAAACATCTCTCCTGTCGCTTTATTATGGAGAAACATTTAAAATGTACAGTGTGAGGAACTGAAGGATGTGCTAATACATCATGCAAACATGGACGCCCTGTGCACGGCAATGTCAGTCCTTATTGGAAACATCATCTTGACGGCAAATTAAAAGATTCACCGCAAAGGTCTGATGAAGCCATGCGGGCAAAATGTTTGAGTGTGTCATTAAACAAAAAGGAGAAATACCTGGGAACCTTCTCTGTACTTTTTACGCTGGGTTCATGGATGACATCACCTATTGGTATCTGAAGTGGACTTTAGTGGTTTCTTGACATGTTTTCAGAAACTGAAATATCTCCTCACAGCTACTCAAATCACTCTGTAATCTGCACACATTGTCCCTTCACACATTGTCCCTTCACAGCTTTGCATGTCCTTCAGTTCCTCACACTGTACATTTTAAATGTTTCTCCATAATAAAGCGACAGGAGAGATGTTTGCACAAACATTTTGAGGTAAAAATTAATGATGCCTGGCTCTTAGTTTTAAGATTTAAGAAGTGTGAAGCAGAGCCAAGACAAACATAAAACACTGTCATGTAATCTGTTTTATATTTTCTGTGTGCCAGCAGCAGAGTACAGCCCGACCAGCCAACAAGGAGAAGCCCAACACCACCTTTGATTTAATACGATATACGTTTTTAGCACGGGCTACTGAAGGTTCTCTGACTTTCCAAGACTTCAGGAAGGCGTTCCTGATTACATTTCTGACTGTGGAGATCAAATGGAGCGCACCATAAGCCTTTGATACGAACAAAAACATTCAATTCAGAAGGCATTCTGGGAAATGTAGGCCCTCACTAACAGGAGTAGCATTGACAGTCATGGGCTGATGGTAAACAGTAAATGTGACAGAGACTTTTTTTAAATGTTGAAGTTTCATCGTTTACCTTCATTCAACCTCAGAGCGATGGCGAAACGTTTCCTTCATGAACTCTTCAGTCTCCATTTCCAACCAGCAAACATGCTGCACTGGACAAGCTGACCTTTAACACATCACACCTGACCACTGCCACAGCCAATTAAAGATTCTAAACTCATGCTGCATTCAAATGCAAGCAAACGCTGGGATATCCTGCAACCTCCTGCAAAGGAAACCAGGTGGCTGCTCCTTGATCTGGAATGGACTTTCCAAAACAGCGGTCTGCAAATCCGTGCAAAGACACTTCCAGACTTTAATATGTAAGCTCTTTTTTTCCCCCCATTGACAACGTACGAGCCTTTGAAGATTCTGTTTTCTGTTTGAAAGTCGGCAGCGGGAGATGATGTTAGGAAATCTCAGAGTTATTTTTTCTGGTTTGGATTATTAGAAATGATCACATTGAAGTCAGACTTGTCATCTGTAGAGTCCATGCTGTGTCGTTACTCTCGACTGAAACTGAGGCTGATGTCATTCAGACACACACACACACACACACACACACACACACACACACACACACACACACACACACACACACACACACACACACACACACACGACAAAGTGGGGAACACAGTGCTTCCAAAAAGAGGAACTCACTCTGGTTACACATAACGGATCACACACTCATCATGACACACCAACATGAGGAATTCTCTCACACACACACACACACACACACACACACACATGGGCTGCACACACTTGCCCTCGTCCTGGGAAAAGCCCCCTGATTGGTGGCAGCAGATCTTTATCGGCTCTCGACACAATAACACTCCTCTTCCTCTTCCTCTTTTCTCACAGAGCGCGGCTCATTGTGCTCGCCTCTCGCCTGTCACCCACTGAGACGACACGTTCTGTGATTGATCGATCACTGTGTGAGGAACGACGCCGCTCTAATGTTTCCTACACACTCACTGCAGCCTGCACTGTTTGCTGCTGAGGGATGACATCACGATGACATCATGATGACATCACTCACTGTGACTGCAGTGATTGGTTATAGTTAGCCATGCAGTGAGACGCTAGAATCATTTGTTTTTTTGTGTTTTAGTTGGGAATGACTTTGATAAAATGATGTTCAGAGGAGATGATAATTATAATAACTGTTGATTGATTCATTGCTTCAATCATCTCTGTGAAATACATTTTCATGGAAAGGTTAGGCTCTTCTGGATCGATGGTGGGGACGGTCTGCTGCCCCCCGTCTCCCCCCGTCTCCTCTGTTTGTCCCTATCCTTCTTCATGCATATACTTCTATCCTGTTTTTCAGGATGTGCAGTTTTGGCCGATGTCAACATGAGTCTGGTTCTGCTCGAGGTTTGTGCCTCTTAAAGAACGTTCTTTAATGATTTGCAAAACATGTCAACCCCACTTTTAACTGAAAGTTGCTCAAAGACAACATGTATTTATGTCAGATACACAAGGCTTCCTCTGGGCGGCCGCTGAAGTTCAATCAGGTGTTTTTGTATTTTGTCTTTTGTTGAAACTCTTTTGGAAGGTGTTGCAAAATGTGTATATGATGTTCTGATTGTCTCGTATTTTCAATTCAATATTTTGGGTTTACATGTTTTGAAAGTCAGAACATCCTGTATTGTTTTGTTAAGTATTATAAATTATTGTGGATGTCATTTTGTTTTTGACCTTCGGGTTCGATTCCGTCCTTTTTAGACTTGTGAAGACTTCTAGCTCAGCTCTTTGTGGATTGAAGCTTCAGAACGTTCTGGATGCCATGTGGCTGAATGAATTGTGAAGCTCTACAGCGTTTTACTTTCGATTTCTGTCTTTATCTAATTCCATCCTCACAAACTTCCCTCGGCATCTCTCTGCCAGACACCTTTGTTTATTTTCCTAATCCATCGTGTTTGAGTGTCAGTTTCTGGTTTGTGATGAGGAGAGCAGGTGAGAGGTTATCAGAGGAGGAGAGGGAGGAGCAGCTTCCTCTGGCAGACGATCTGCTGAGCTCACTTTACTGGAAATGTTCTGCAGGAATAAAAAATAAATAAATAAAGATCAACTCTCATTTCTACTTAGAAAATATCCCTCAATGTGCAACGTGGACTGGTGAGCCGGCTGCCTGAGGAAAACTCAGATTCATCGTTTAAATTGTTTTTACATCAGGCTTTAATCAGGAAGTTTCCTTTTCTCAACATTTACGATCAGCAGTAATATCCAGATCCATCTTGATCTCAGACTGGGCGCTCTCATTTCAAATCAACTGACCAAATCAAGGTCAGTCAAGACCACCACTGATCGGCTATTTTCCCACATCATCATCACTGATTCGAAGGAAAACTTCTCTTTCTAAAAGAACAAATAACTTCAATTAATCTGTAGTTTGATTTTTATCCCCGGGTTACGGCCGCGAACTTCCCGGAGTGACACGCCCCCTAAACACAAGATGAGGATTTCTCAGAGATATTTCTGGTCTTGGTCTTGACTCGATCTCGGAGCTCGGTTAGTGCAGTCTTGACTACAACACTATTAATATCTGATTGAATCATGTTCCTCTGATGGTTGTTTTGTTGGTCCATCGGTCCTTACTTCAAATCATTTTGATTGTTTACTTTTAGTTTTTGTTGTTGTTGTTGTTGTTGTTTTATAAAGAAAAGCTCTTTGTGAACTCAGTGAGGAACTCTCTAGAAATGGACTGCAGATACTGAAAGCACCAAACAGTTTGCATCATGTGCACGGAGCTCCAATCATGTGCAGAGGATGAGTTGACTTTATAGTCAGACCAAGATCGAAACATGTGATATTCATAAAAACAAAAAGCTTCCTCCTTTGATGGAGAAACCAACAAAAACAAAGACTGAAGAAAAACTTGGATTTCCATCTTACATAACAACACAAATGTCATGATTTTTTTTTTTTTGTATTTGGGATTTTTGAGTTTCCCGTTTATCCCTTTGTGTTGCTTGTTTCCCTCATGCGTTATTGTTACCTAGTGTTGATGGTTTCCTAGTTTTTGTCTTCAGTGTTTCCTGTTTTATTTTGTATCTCTGTGTTCTAGTGTGTTTTGTTACATTCTTGAGTTCTGTGTGTCTTTAGTGTTTCATGATTTATCTTGTAGTTGTCCTCAGTGTTTCTTGTATTGTATTCTTGCCTCTGTGTGTTTCCCTCATTGTCTATTTAGTCTCTGTGTTCCTTCCCTCTTGTTATCAGATCATTGTTGTAAGTCAGATGTGTTAGTTCTTGGATGTAGTTTTCTGATTTGTCAGATGTTTGTTAGCCGTTGTAAGTTCAGAGTAGTTGGCTGTCAATGTCAGAGTTTCCAGTGTTTCCTTGTTTTCCCTTTTGGATTTTGTTCTTGTAAGTTTTTGTTAAAATAAATCGTTTTTGTTAAGTGTCTGCACTTGGGTCCAGTTCGTTCTCGATCCTTGACAACAAACCCGTCTCCTCATGTGGATGAAGTGCGGAGCCACGACCAGCCCTGGACCCGTTTAACCCCCGATAATATCAGTGATCAGTCAAAGTCATGTTTACAGACTTGATTCATAGAACATTTTTATTTAAGGTCCTCAAGGTGGAGTTATTGTCCTTATCGATAAATCTGCTTGACTACAACATCAGAGTCGACCGTAGTCATGACGACCGGGCAAAACCGACCTGAGGAAGAGAATATGTGTCCAGACAAGCTGATGTATCCGAGTGTAATTTACATCCGGTGTTTCCAACATGACATGGCAGACAGACAGACAGGCAGAGGGTGAGACAGTTGGTACAGTGTGAATCAGCTGTTTCCTGCTGTGTTCCCGTGGCATTCCTCAGCAAACGATAAACAAACAAACAAACATCTATAAATCACATTCTCTGACTGATTGATTCGTCTGAGCGGTGAAATGTTTGGAGCATTTTCCTCAGATAGGACAGCTGAAGAGAGACAGGAAGTGTTGGGAGGAGAGAGCGGGGGACGACATGCAGCAAAGGGCCGAGGTCGGATTCTAACCCACAACCGCTGTGAGGAGGACCACAGCCTCTGTACAAGGCTCCTCACGATTGGCTAAATGTTTTTAATTCAGTTTGTTGTTTAAAGAAATACAGTGTTGAATTCTTTTGTTTGTATGACATCATGACTCTGTAGCTCCGCCCCTCAGCTCAGTGTGATACACCTTATAAAGTCTTTAAAGCCACCCAAACATCTTAACGGGTTCATAAAGAGAAGCGTGCAGAGCTTCTAACCTTATTAACAGTTCTTAAAGGTTTAGTTTCAAACTGAGGGAAATATAACAAAGCGCAGCAGAGATCGGCGCTCTCAAAGTGAAATCAACAGACGCACATGAAGGAGCAGCTGGGAGTTTGGTGCCTTGCTCTAGGGCCCCTCGGCAGGACTCTGGAAGTGACCCGGCACCTCTCCAGCTACCAGACCAACATCCATACTTTAGTCTGCACTGAGACTTGAATCGTTTTTATTTTTTATTTTTTTGTATTATTTATTTATTTTTATTTTATTTTTTATTTTACAGGGACATTGTATATTAATAAACATTTTGGTAAATATGCCAGAGTTAGTCAAAAGGCAAATTTACATCTGTTGAGCCAGGCCAGATTTTGTCTCTCGCTCTGTCTCTCTCTCTCTCTCTCTCTCTGTCTCTGTCTCTCTCTCCCTCTCTCTCTCTCTCTCTCTGTCTCTCTCTCTGTCTCTCTCTCTCTCTCTGTCTCGCT